>NC_056734.1:513058532-513358532 GCF_019279795.1 Protopterus annectens | reverse complement strand
TAGTAATACCTTTGGAAGAAGAGGTAGAGGTGGAAAGGCATAGACATGAAGGTTTTTCCAACTGAAAGACAGAGCATCCACTTTCCAAGCTGTGTGATGAAACCCCTTTGTGCAATACTTTGGCAGCTGGTGGTTTAGTGGAGAAGCGAACAGATCTATGTCTGGAGTTCCCCATGACACTGTCAATTTCTGAAATACATGAAGATCCAGTTTCCACTCGTGGGGATCCATGATTTGTCTGCTTAATACATCTGCTAGGGAGTTCTGTGCTCCTGGCAGAAACCTTGCCTGAAGAGTCAGTTGCAGGCTTAGCAGTCTCCCATAAAATCATTGCTTGCCTGCATAGAGGATAAGAATGTGTTCCCCCTTGCTTGTTGATGTACCACATGACAGTTGTGTTGTCTGTCAGAATCAACACCTGCCCTGAAGAAGTAACTCCTTGAACGCCATCAATGCAAACTGGACTGCTAACATCTCCTTCATGTTGATATGTAGATGCTGTAGTCTGGCAGGCCACTTGTCTTGTATCCACTTTCCATTTAGATGAGCTCCCAAGCAGTGTCCGAGGCATCTGTCGTTAAAATCTGACTCGCCTCTGGCCGGGTCACAGAGAGTCCCTTGTTTAGGTGACATTCCTGAGCCCACCACAAGAATTCCTTTTGAAGGCAAGGTATTATTTGAATGACAGTGTCCAAATCTTGGCAGTGCTGTGTCCATACATTTTTGAGATACCATTGTAGCTTCCTCATATGCAGTTTGGCATTGGGAAGCACCAGAATACAAGATGCCATGAACCCTAATGCTTGAAGGACTGTCCTTGCAGTCAGCACGACTGATGAGATAGTTGATGGAAGTAAAGTGACAGACTCTTTTGTTTGGCCGGGCTTAAAAAGGCCATCTGGGCTGGTGTATTCAGTCTCACACCCAGGAAGCACATGTCTTGAGAGGCTACTAGACTGGACTTTATTTCGTTCACAGAATACCCTAGGCATCTTAGCACTGCTATGACATATTCCAGATGCTGTAGAAGGTGTTCCTTTTCTTGAGCCAGAATCAGGCAGTCGTCCAAGTAAGGATAAATTTGAATGCCTTGAAGCCTGAAATAAGCTATCACTGGAGCCAGAACCTTTGTGAATACTCTGGGCGCAGTAGATAAGCCAAAGGGCAATGCAGAGAACTGATAATGAAAATCTCCAGTTCGAAACCGCAGAAACTTTCTGCAACTTAGCCTTATGGGCACATGAAGGTAAGCTTCCTTGAGATCCAAAGTTACCATCCAGTGATCCTTGCCCAGCAGAGGTAACAGTTGCTGTAACGTCAACATCTTGAACTTGGGAATGTCCAGGTAAGTGTTGAGGATAGATAAATCCAAAATTGGTCTCCACGTGTTCCCCTTCTTTGGTACTAGGAACAGGCGAGAATAAAATCGCCCCTTTCTGACACAGGGACTGGCTGAATAGCCCCTATCTGGAGTAACTGAGAAACTTGCTTGTGAGCCTCTTTTCTTTGTGGAGGAGGAACATCTGGCATGCCTTTGAAAGGGGGCATTGTGTGGAAATAAAATCTGTACCCGTGATGAATGATATCCAGCACCCATCTGTCTTGAGTGATTAAATCCCAATTTTCTTTGAAAAGAGACAATCTTCCTCCCAAAGGAGCTGCCAGACGAGAGTCCACTGGCAGCTGAAAAGGCAGGTCATTGGTCCAAACAACACATCAGACTGTAAAGGAGCATCCAAAATCCTGGTCTTAACATGCTCAGCTAAATTCTGATCCTTCAACCATGCATGTCTGCGAAGAACAGAACTAGTAGCAGCCACCCTCGAGGAGGCCTGAACAGCATCAAAACCACACTGCAAAGAATGCTTACCCACTTGTTCAGACACATGAACCAAATCCAGCAATTCTTTACACTCAATACCTTCCGCCAAAGCATCCACCTTAGATTTCAATTGTGAAAGGAGATAATTCTGATATTTCAGCATATGAAATTGACAATTCAACGCCTCATGGCTAGAGTGGAAGAAGTATATACTTTCTTACCCCACCTATCCAAAGCCCTTGCCTCTTTATCAGAGGGTACAGGATTTTTAACCACAGAAGCTTTAACACCTTTAGGCCCCTGAGAAATAGTTTCTGGGTCCGCCTGGGACTCTTAAACAAATACTTATGAGCTTGCACCCTATAATACCTATCAGGCTTAACAGGAGCAGGAGGCAAGGAATCAGGGTTCAGAGAAGCCTCTGCAAAACATCCTCCACCACATTCAACACAGGAGGAATAGCTAAGGGCCTATGCTGGGGCAAAACAAGAATTCCCTAAGCCTTTTTCTGGAGTCAGAGTAATCTTGGCCTTCCCATTTAAAGTGCTCCCTCATGGAGTGAAGAGTCTCTGAAAATGAAAAATCCTCAGGAGGAGAAGCTGAAGGAGTGGAATCATCCACATCAGAATCAGAATAAGTAGGAAACTCTTGCAAGTCTTCCACAGAAGACTCTGAAGCCTGTGAACACTGTTCAAAACTATCAAACTCCTGTTCCACCCTAGGCCTCTTATCAGGTGGGGCATAGAACCTCTAATCAGAGTAATCAAATCTTCTGCCATTTTAAGCATATGTTTCTTAGGCACAGAGCCGAAATGCTAGGAGAAGCCCCTACAGAAGCTGAACTTGGCTTTCCTCTAAAGAAGCTTTGGCAACAGAAGGAGAGGCCCTAACTACCTTGGGAAGAGAGGGAAGAACAGTTACCTGAGAAGCCCCTCAGCCTGGCCTACCTCCTGAGAGGGCACATCCTGTAACAGTAAAGTATCTGCCTGAGACTCCATAGAGACTCCTGGCAAAACCTCTGGCTCCCCTGAGCCTTCTAAAGGACCGACGTCCGGGACTGCCGGTTCCTCACCCCTAGACTTCACTGTTTTGTCCTTGCGCTTCTTAGATGAAGCAGGCGCCGGAGCATCCGGCGGCATAGTATAATTGCAACGCTTCCCAAACACTAACCTAGCACAATCAAGCCTCCTCTTAATAGTGCGCTTGTTAAATCTAGCACAAGAGCGGCAACCAACAACGCCGTGCTCAGGCCCTAAACAAGGTATACACAATGTATGATAATCCCTATGCGGTATCTGCTTCCCACAAGAAATACAGTTATTCACTTTTTCTGACATCCGGTTAAATACTGAGGCAAGAAAAACCAAAATGTTCCAACGGGTTACTTAGCCAACTCTGTATTCGGTCTGAAACTCCGGTTTTGGAAAATCTCAGAACGCCAACCTGCACAAATTGCTTCTGCATCGGACCATGCAAAAGACTGAGGAAATGACGCCGGTCATGCGATAGTACCCTGACGCACTGACGCCAGTCTCGCCATGACCGACGTCAGCCTTATACTCTGGTATTCGGGCCGACTGGGACGCGGACTATACCCAATTGTCAGGACTGCAGCAAGGGAAGACGAAGAACATCGGAAATCAAAGCAAAAAATTTGGGTGGATTCCCCAAAGCTAAGGAAATGGGTGGAGGCAGTCAAGGAAGCTAGGGACTGGCTAGGATGCCCTACACTACTACAGAGGCAAACCCTGCCCTGGATTTGGAGGAGAGGCAGGTGGAATTTAAGTGTGAACAGAAATCCAGGTGTGGAGTGTTGACAATGGCTTTTAAGGTACCATTGAAGTTTCCTCATATGCAGTCCGGTTGGTATACAGAAGGAGTAGTATGCAAGATGCCATGAACCCCAAAACCTGCAGGATCTGCAGATAGCTGGGGTCTGGTGGCTTGAGAGAAGTAGGCAGTCAGGAAAATTAGTTTTTCTGGTGTAAGGAATGCCATCTGGGATGCAGTGTCCAGGCTTGCTCCCAGGAAAATAAATCCTTTGGGTGGCCACCTGTTAAGACCCTACTAAACTTCCCTACGGTACACAAAGAAATCCAAAGGCCAGGTGCTTGAGAAGCTTTTCCTGGCTGTGTGCCAGAATATGGCAGTCGTTTAAGTATGGGTAAAACTAGACATTCCTTTGTCTGCAAAAGGCAATAAAGCTGGAGCCAGACAATTTGTGAAAACTCTGGGGAGCAGTAGAAAAGCCAAAGGGAAGCAGAGAACAGAGTGTTGAGATCATGCCCTGAAACAGACATTTCCTGCAAGATTCCCCGATAGGAATGTGGAGGTAGGCATCTTAGATCTAGGGTGGCTAGCCAAGTGCCCTTTGAGAGCATGGGTAACAGCTGCTAGAGGGAGGGCATTCTGAACTTTGAGATCACCAGGAAGGTGTTTAGAATGGATAGGATTAAGAATGGGGTGCCAGGAGCCCTCTTCTGGGCACCAGTAGTCTGGAGTAGAAACCTTGGCCTGTTCTGCAGGAATGTGCTCTACTGCCCTCATAAAAAGCAGAGAAAGCATTTGCTTTTCAGGCCCTGCCCACTGGTTCGGAGGTAGATCTGGGAACCCTTCTTGGGTTGGAAGGAAAATTTGCATCCCCCCCCCCCCCCCCGAGACACTATGCTGAGAACCCAATGGTAGTTTGCAATAGTGGCCCAGGTGCTTCTGTGAAAGTATTCCTCCTAGGAGTAAGTGAAGGTGGGCAGAGGGAGGGGGTGGAGGCAAGTCATTGCGAGTTCTTACCATAAAGGGGGTGGCTTAGAACTCCCTGGTTTTGAAGTGGTAGTCCACTGCTTAGATCTCTGCATTCCCTGTGGCTGCTGTCTGGGGAGGGGGGGGGGTCTAGCTCCCTGGGTTCTGGGCAGGATTGGCTTAGTGGGAGCAGGAAAGACCAGTGCTTGGTGGGACAACACCCAGTGAACCTGGGTGCCTGGACCTGTAAGAAATCCTAACCTGTGCATACATTTTGCTTTTTCTTCCATCTTTAAGACCTCTTCCGCCTTGGTGCCAAATAAGTAGTCTTTGTGCAAAGGGGCGTCCAACAACTTAGATTGGACATGGTCTGCCAGGGGCTGTTCCTTAAGCCATGTATGCCTTCCAATGACATATCGAGTGACTGCTGTCCTGTAAGAAGCTTCTAGGGTGTCAAAACCACAGTGCAATGTGTGTAGTTACTCTACTTGCAGAATGCATCAACTCTAACTCTAGATTCTGCACAAGCAGGAAAGGAAGACTTTAGGAGTTCCAGGGTATGTTGCTGAAATTTTTGCATATGGAACTAACAATTAGTGCCCAGATAGCAAGAGTAGCTGAGGTGTATACTTTTTTTACCCAATCTGTTTCGTGCTCGGGAATCCCTACCCGAGGGGATGGGATTCTTAGGTCACTTTAATCCCTTTAGGCCCTTGAGAAATTACCTCAGGGTCAGCAGTAGAATTTTTAAAAGAAATTTGAGAGTCGGACACTAGTACCCAATCTGGTATTTTGGGTGCAGGAGGGAGGGTGTCAGGAGTCAAGCTATATTAGGAGAAAACATCCTCCACAACAACCAGGATTGAGGGGGGGGGGGGGAAGATGGCCAAGGGTCTGTGCTGTGGAAGATCTAAGAAATCCCCCCCCCCAGTCTCTTTACAGAAGGGATAGTCTTGACTCTCCCATTGGAAGTGCTCCCTTAAAGTATGAACCGTTTCCCCAAAGGAAAAATCTGGGGGAGAGTCTGAAGGGATCAAGTCCTCTGCATGAGGAATACTCGTACGTAGAGAGGTTGCAGGTCTTCATATACAGATGCAGAGTCAGACTTGTTCAGATTAAACTACAGGGGACAGATCTCTTTTTGGAGGGGGTAGCTTGGCTTCCCCTACTCAGCATAAGGCCTTCTGCCATTTTAAGCATTTGAGACTGAGGCAAGGAAGCAGGTGCCAGAGACTGCGTCATTGGTTTCTTGGGTGTGGTTCATACCTTGGGCCTAACAGTTTTCGAATGAATGGTAGTCTCAAAAATAGGTCGGTAGTGCAAAGGACTTCCTTGGAAGCTGGTGCCTGCTCAGCAGCTCCAGACCCATCCAGGGTAGAAATGACTGCAGGATCCTTAGTCAAAGAGTTTTGCAGCATACCAGACTCCAAAAGGATCTCTGTAGCAACCTGCGACTCAAAAGAAGCTGGCATCGGGGGCTGCGAAAGCACCTCACCAAGGACTGGAGAACTGATGACCATCTTAACGGAAGCATTGTCAGTAGGTTTGGACCTGTGCAGTCTGTTTTTTTTCAGAAGATCTGCTGTTGGGTGGCTTACCAAAGCCATATTGGAGGACTACGCAAAGATATCTAGCTACAATAACAGCCCGATGACAGATAAGTTAGGCCATTGAACAAAGCACAGAAGCAACAATAGGGGACATTGTGGTCTGGGCCTAAATAAGTGATGCAGTAAGAATGACTGTCTGTATGGTATTTTCCTTCCACAGGTGAAAGTAACTTAACATTGGTAGTGCAAGAAACAAAGGATCAAATGGGGTATTTAAACTTCAATTCAGTAGATGAAACTCCGGTAGCAGCCAACCGGCACTCCTGCAAACTGCTTCTGCTTTGGGCTCCACAGCAAGACTGATTTAATGGCAGCAGGTGCCTTACTTTATACTACTGATAACCTGACGTCAGTCCTGAAGTGACAACAGATGTAGAAATACTAAGCCTCTGGTATTCAGGCCAGCCAAGGGCTACCCTGGCAGGGATAACCCAAATGTGACTACTGCAACAGTGCAACACTAAGAACATCTCCTGTCCCCCACACATGGCTTCTATCCTTCCCACTTCACTTCATATGTAGATACAGTCCAAGCAAACTAGATTCCCCTCTACTTCTAAAATTTATCTAAAGCCTTAGGACAGCTTGTCACAGCAAACTTCTACTTCAAAATGGATTCACTAGCTCTTAGCCCACGCTTCTATGACTGTAAAGCTACCCAATAGGTAGCAGTCAGCAAAGTGATACTCCACCCTCTCCATACCCAGTCACCACTACTTATAACAAGTCCCTGTTCTTGGCCCCTTCTAACAATCTCACCACACACATCAGAACACCTTTATACATGGTATGCAGATGACTACACTCGTGCACATTGGCAATGTGGAACACATCCAAAAAGTTACTCAGGAAGCTTTAAAAACAGAATCCTGGCTTTGTAACAACTTTTACTTAACCCAAAGAAACACCATTTCCCCAAATCCCTCTCCCACAAGAGAACAAAACTCAGCCACCTCTATTAGGGAAGAGGGTCTTAAATTGAACCTGCAAATATAAAAATTGCATAAGAAATTCAAACTAGGGATAATTTATAGATCTGGGAAAAAAAAAAAAAAAAAAAAAAAAAAGGACACAACTAAAGCTACACTTAGCACTACTAGTCTCCACCCACACTTACTAACCTTTAGGCATCACAAAAAGAAAATGTAAAACTTTAGCAACTATAACAAAGTTCCTGAATTTGCAGTAAATACCCCTTTCAAAACCCACCAGTGTACAGCATTAGAGACCAATCTGGTTAAAACCATCCAGAAAAATAATCCAGACTCCCAGCAGCTTGTCCAGCACTAAACAGTCTACATAGCCATGTTCTTGGAATTCAGCCACTAAATTGCAATGACCGGCTATAAAGTCTGCTGGGCATTGTTCTGTACTCGCACCATGTTGATGTTAAAGCCTGGAACTTCATATCAGAAACTCTCCTTCCCATCCTCCAAAACCATTCTTA
Source organism: Protopterus annectens (assembly GCF_019279795.1). Classification (NCBI taxonomy): domain Eukaryota; kingdom Metazoa; phylum Chordata; order Ceratodontiformes; family Protopteridae; genus Protopterus; species Protopterus annectens. Next base: position 513,350,917 of record NC_056734.1, on the reverse strand, counting down.
GATTTTTTAGCCAAAAGCTGTCCCTTTCCTTGCTCAAAAGACCAGGATAAAACTATACCCCTAAATGTTGAAAAATGCCTATTCATACCTTGTATCTCCTTAGTCTCCCTTCAATTTCTCTCCAAACATACACCATAAGACTGCTTTTTAATCACACATTGTATTATACTAACGTATCTATAAAACAGGCTAAAATGTTAATTCTAGTCATGCAACCTGCATCTACTCTTAACCAATGTGCTCATATTTAATCTAATTAGAACAAATTCGTTTTACTTTTAAGACTTAAAAATTAACACTTGAGTTACTGTCCCCCAGGTCTCTGATGAAAATGGGCTCCACCCAGTCATACTTAAAAAAAATAAATAAAAACATGCCCCAGAATAAAGCCTTCATTGGTTTTCAAAAACTCCCACTACAAGTAACTGGGCTAAGACATACACCTGATCAACCCTACAAACACTAATGTGCTAGTCATCCCAACAGAGATTAAAATCAGCCTTACTGATGGGCAAGGTATTAATCCAAGTGTCACAGAATAGTAACTTTACCTATCCTTACTTAGGAGGCAAACTACAATTCCTGAAGCAGCTCAAATGGCACACCCACTATTTCCAGCATCTACAATTGCTCCCCCAAAGAGAGAGCATTCTCTGCCATTGCTTACTATGGAAACTACAATAATTGACTCCAGATAACAAATTCTTGATATTTACTAGCAGACTCCCAAATGTATTCAAAAGACTAGTCATATTAGATAGGCCACCACCCTATTTAAAAACAAATCTAGTCTGCCCCCCCCCCCCCAATCAAGATGCAATGCATCCAAGAGATGAAGAGGTAAATACAACACTGTTGGACCCTAATTTTAACTTCAGTATGGGGGGGGGGGGGGGGGCTTCACTACATCAAGATCAGCTAGCTGGGAAGTCTTCCAAGAGAAGTCATTAGAGAATACGTTTGTGAATATAAACCTGCACCACCACCAACACCAGCCACTTCACACAATCAATAGTTCTAGACAAGACAAAATAATCAAAGTATAAAAAAAGTATTTGGAACTCCTACTTGTATACAGACAGCTGCAAACAGCATGTATACAAGTACATAATCTGTCCCATTAGAGGAATCAGGTCACCCCTCAACTCATTATGGCCACTGAAAGTCATTCCTTGCAACATACAAGAGGATTGTGCGTCACAGCCCAGGCTAGCCCACTTACCTGTTCAAATAGCAAACCAGAATAAAAAAAGTTACAAGGCAACAAATAACATGCAAATAGGGAAAGTCAGAAATACCTGTTAATGAGCCCGTAAAGCTAGGAGCTGAAGTACTAAAATAATTAGGTTAAATCGGATACATAATGCACACCATAAAAATGCAGAAAGGTGCAGCTTTACCCTACACGCTAGTACTACCACTACAAACAACTCAAAGCTTCCTTGCTAGTTCTAAGAGTACAACTGCATGGTCTCCCCACCCAAAACCACCCAGTACATCTTATTAATGCAAAACCCACAACTGCTGGATAGGACAATTCAGCTACATCTCATACAGCATCAAGGTTTAGCAAAACCCACAACTGCTGGATAGGACAATTCAGCTACATCTCATACAGCATCAAGGTTTAGCAGTCACTGTAGGCAGAAAAAAATGGACCTGTAGAAAGTAGGAAAAAGAAAAAAAATTCATCTTTTGAAAGTAAAATCTGCAAGTAACCAAACTGGGAAAAAAAAAAATTACCAATACTAAGCAACCAAGCCAGGAGATCCAGCACAGACTATCAACTCTGCAGGTTTCTGGACTCAAGCCCAACAAACACACTGGCAGCCACTGCTGTATATTCATGTTAGGTGTACTCTTGGTGGATGGCAACATTGGCATATTCCAGCTCACTGTCAGAGCAGAGACTGAAGTCAACCCTCAAATGTTCTCAAACACTTGGCATGAGAAGCTTAATAGTTTGACTGCAGACTTACACACGGGACTGCAACCACAAGCATAAATGCAATCCTGTTCCTCATTTCAGTAATTCCAAATTAGTCAGAACAAACATCAAACCTCGCTCCATACAAACACATTTGGTACCCAGCAGAGTAAATGGTTTACAGGAAAGGGATTCAGCCACAAGTCAGGAATCTCTATACCCCCACAATACCAGCTACTGAACTCTGCAAGAAAAGTACAAATGGCTCATAGGATTCAACACATGTGAAGGAATTACCCAGATGAAAAAGACTAAAGTTACCTTGCATCTGCTAGACAAGTCTCACTTGAGCCTCAAAACCTCTTTAAGCACTTAGTTTTTCACCATGTGCTCATGTGGCATGCTTCCCCCACATTCACTTTAATCTCTACAACTGTATTACATACACTCCCAAATTACAAGAATGTCAATAACTTTACTTCTCCTCAGTGAAGCTTCACAAAGTATTACACCCAACACAAGCAAGGTCAGAAACAGATGTCAATATTAAACAGTTTACACCAACATTTTGAGATCATAACCTAGTACAAGACAGTTAACACCCCTGGATTCAAGCGGAAGGTACAGGAGAGAAGCCTAGCCACCACCATGAGCATGACACAGTAGCAGAATGTATGTGTGTGTGTGTGTTCTTCCACTGAAGAGATGTTCAACCATACGTGCTGATGGGATCAGTTTGTCTGCTCAATATTCTAAACAAAAGCTGCCAGACTCAAATTGTATAGTCCAATCTTATTTCAAAAGCCTCTTGGGGGGGGGGGGGGGCACTAAGTTGAGTAAAGCATTCAAATGTGGACAAGACTTGCTTAATCCATTATGCTCAAATCATGGAAACTGAAGTCTTGGTCACTACATTCCTTACACCTGCATTTTTCAGTCAAGGGATTAAGAGGTTTCCTTTTCTATGTCTCCTTATAACTTTGTCCCTGTTCAAACTCTAGTGGCCAATACTTAGATTGTACACTTAGGGAGAAGTTTAACATGGCCCAAGCTAACAGAGGGAATATTCCAGAACAACCTTTTTAAGGAAGCAGAATAAATGCACAAAGTCTGCCCCCTCAGCAAGGTTTCTTAAAACCATTACATTAAAATGACACCTCTAATCTCAAAAGTAATTCTGCAAAAGCCAGGAAACCACTTAACACTTAATTTGGGGGGAGGGTCCACTACATCTACAAAATAAGGGGGGGCTGGGAGCTGCAAATGGGTAAAGTGTTTCCCTCACAAGACAAGGTTTGATTCTTATAAAAAGCATGGCTATGCTTAAACACCCCCCCCCCCCCCATGTTAGCCACGTAAACACCCATGAGACTGCACACTTCTGTTAATGCTATATTGGACCTCTGCAGAATCTTAGTGCACATTTAATTTTTAAATGAAGTGGAAAAAACTGTGCTAGCTACGGCCTAAAATTTGGGTTTTCCAGTTTGAACCATTTCACCTACCAAAAATAGAAGTGTAATCATGTAATCAACACTGAAACTTCACAAGATAACTCCTCTCCATCCCACCCTATAGTCTGAAACTATAGACAAGTTTGGATGGAACTATGTACCTATACAACTTGCCTCTTTTTTTTTTTTTTTTTTTTTTAAAGGGTGAAAACTGAAATCCAGCTCTGTGGGTCAGCAGGACAAGCATAGACCATATTCAATTTATCCCCAAGTGCTGAAACTAAAGCTCTGATCTAGAGAATCCCATTTTCTGATGAACAGTTTTGACCACCAAGTCAAGTGGACAAGATATGGCAAAACCCCATTGCCACAGATCTAGAAAAACCAAGGGCAGTATTGAGGAATGCCATCCGAGGTCCTTATGCATAAATCATTCCAAGAACTCAACCCAAGACTGACCAATCTTTCACAAATTACAGTTTTGTACTACCATAAATGTAGATGTTAGTGTTAACACTGCTGCAGTCATTACACTTGGGTTATCCTGCTGTCAGGCAGTCCCGCAGTCTGCCAGAGTTCCAAAGTTTTGGTCCGGTGTCGGTTGCTGTCACTTCTTCCCCATCAGTGTGCCAGAGGTATAAAAGATGCATCAGACACCATTTTCTTCAGTTTCTTGCCCCAGATGTCAGGTGCCCCCAAGTAGGTAAGCAATACATATTGCTACAGCTAGGACAGAGGGGGAGGAGGGAGGGCAACCTGGACTGCAGCAGTGTGAACACTAACATCTACATTTATGGTAGGCACAAAACTGTACTATGTTCATAGTGTTACACTGCTGCAGTCATTACACTTGGGTAGAATCCCAAAGCTGAGGTTGGGTGGCTGGTCTATAAAGAGTTAGGATTGACTAAGAGGCCCTGCAGAACTGCAGTGGCAAATCCTGCTCTGGATTTTAGAGTAGACAGACAAGTGGTAATGCTTGGTAAAGGTGTGCACTGAACTCAAGTTGCAGCCTCCAAAATTTCCTTGGTTGGTACTCCTGAGAAAGGCTGTTGCTCTGGCAGAATGTAGCCCAATGTTAATAGGGACAGATTTCCCATGCTGTGTATAGCAGTAACAAATAGTGTCCTATCCATTTGGAGATGGTCTGCTTTGAAATAGCCTTGCCCTGTGATCCTGCAGCATATGCTACAAACAGTTGCTCAGTTTTCCTGAAAGCTTTTGTTTTGTCTAAGTAGAAGCATAGCTGCTTGTGTATGTCCAAAGAGTGGAGAAGATTCTCCTTTATTCTGGGGGATTGGATAAAAAATTGGCAACTGGATGGTTTGGTTAAGAGCCACACTAGATACCACCTTTGGCATAAAGGTAGGGCTGGTCCTTAAAGATACCTGGTCCTGATGAAAAAATTATAAAAGGTTTCACTGCCATTAATGCCTGTAGCTCTGAGACTTAGTGCTGAAGTTGCTGCCAGGAGCAGAGCTGTTTTCCATGATAAAAAAATTTTCACCGGCTGTATTGGCTGGCTCAAAAGGTGGCAGGGACAGCTTTTCCAAAACAAAACTGAGGTCCCAAGTTGTTGCTCTCTGGGGTGGTCTTATGTTTTAGCCCCTCTGAAGTACTGCTTTAGCAAGGGATGAGAGAATAAAGGAGGATCAGTGTTCTAATGTGCTGAAATGGCAGAGGCGTGGATCTTGATAGGATAGGCCTTTGCCCAGCATCTCAGTCAAGTATTGCAAAATCTAAGGAATGTTTGGGACAAGAGGGTCAAGGCTTTGAGCCTGGTTCCAGGCACATAATCTTCCAGAGTAAGATTTCCTGGTGCTTGGTCTCATGGCCTCCAAAATGAGATACATAACAGCTTTAGAGAGATGTTGCCTGTTTGAATAATGAACCTGCAATGCAGCCAGGTTTAGGGTTTTGAGCTGACTGCAGGATCCGATTTTGTCGAGTCAGAAGGTGTGGAAATAGAGGCAAAATCCATGGTGGGCCTTGAGCCAAGTTCTTTAAGACTGGGTACCACTGCTGGCGTGGCCAGTCTGGAGCAATCAGGATCTGTGTTTGTCTGGCTTTTAGGAGTACCTTCGAAAGGAGAGGCAGTGGTGGGAAGGCATAAACTTAGGCTTTTCCAGCTGAACGAGAGAGCATCCACTTTCCATGCTTGTGTGTGATAAGTCCTTGTGCAGAATTTTTGTAGTTTGTAATTCAGTGGGGAGGCAAAAAGATCTATGTCTGGGCATCCCCATTTTTGCGTTACCATGCTGAAGATTTGTGGATTCAGTTTCCATTCATGAGGGTCCATGATATTTCTGCTTAGATAGGTCTGCCAGAGTATTTTTCCTTCCTGGCAGGAATTGTGCTTGCAGATGAACTTGATAAGTTAGAGTTGTGTTCAAGGTCATGGCTTGCCTGCACGGGGGGGGTAAGAATGAGTGCCCCCTTGCTGGTTTATGGGCCACATTACTGTGGTGTCGTTTTTAATAAATGTCCTGGATGAAAGAGGTCCTTCAAAGCTGTTAGGGCATTTTGAACAGCCAACATATCTTTTGATTGATGTGAAGATGCATTTGGTCTGTGGTCCACTTGCCCTGAACACATTTTCCTGCCATGTGTGCTCCCCAGGTGTAGTCCAAAGCAGCTGTTAAGACTCTGCCTGGCTGTGGGTAGAGTGAAAGGCTGACCCTTGTTGAGGTGACATGCCTGTGCCCACCATCGAAACTCCTGTTGTAGGCAGGGAATTATTGGTATCACTGCTTCTAAGCTGAGAGTGCTGAGTCCAAACACTTAACGTACCACTAATTTCCTCATATGCAGTCCGGCATATGGAATTAGTAGTATGCAGGATGCCATGAATCCCAGGGCCTGCAGAATTTTTGCCATTAGCTGAAAATATTGAGTCAGTTGTCCTGGTTTGTCTGGTGTGAGGCAAGTCATCTGGGCCGTTGTATTTAAGCTTGCACCCAGGAATATCTGTTGTGAAGGCACTAGTTTTGACTTCTTTTCGTTTACTGTGTACACTAGATAAATGTACTGTGTACACTAGATAAATGTAGCAACCTTTTTACAAACGCCAGATGCTTTAGAAGAATGTCCTTTGTCTCTGCTTGACTGAGGCAGTCGTCCAGGTATGGATATATTTGAATTCCTTTGTCTGCAAAATGCAATTACTGGTGAAAGGCACTTTGTAAAGACCCTGGGCGCAGTAGATAACCCAAAGGGCAGTGCAGAGAATTGGTAGTGCATTGTACCAGCTTTGAATCGGAGATCTTCTGCAATTTTTTTCTGATCGGGATATGCAGATATGCCTCTGAGGTCCATAGTAACAAGCCACGCCTTCTTGCCCAGCATGGGAAGAAGTTGCTGTAGTGTCAACATTTTGAATTTCAGAACATCCATAAGTATTTAGAGTGGATAGGTCTAGTATGGTTCCCCAGGCTTTGTGCTTTCTGGGGACCAGGAAGAGTCTCGAGTAACATCCTTGTCCATGTTCCTGCTGTGGTACTTTCTGAATAGCTCTCATGTCCATGAGGGCTGATATTTGAGCCTCTGCCAATAGTGGCAGGTTTGGCATTCCTTTTAGCCTTGGTAAAGTGCAAAAATGGAACCTGTAATCTTGAGACAATATTCAGAACCCATTTTGTCTTGTGATTTTTTTTTTTTTTTAAATCAAAATTGGCCATCAAAGTGTGCTAGTTTTCCACCCTAAGGGTGCTGCCAAAAGGGTAGTGCTTGGCATATGAAGGGGGAAGCCATTGGGAATGTTTCCTGTATGGTGGAGATTTGTCCTCCCCTCCTTTTGGAGTTGAGGTACCCCACTGTCGTCTGTTACAGCCTTTGGCTTGAGATCTGCCTCTGGTGTCTGTATCTGCCTCTGTGGCCTGACACTGGAAAGGACCAATTCTTTGTAGGCCAATTTCTGCTAAATAGGAGGCGACTACCTGTAAGAAATCTTTGACAGTTTTCATAGATTTAGCTTTATCCTCCATTTTCTTTAACACCTCTTCTGCCTTAACACCAAACAATGTATCATGATGTAAAGGAGCATCCAATAATTTTTGCCTTAACATGATCAGGTAAACTCTGTTCTTTTAACCAAGAATGTCTTTGAATCACAGAACCTGCAACTGCGGCTCTACAAGAGGCCTCTAAAGAATCAAAACTACATTGCAGAGTATGTTTTCCCACCTGTTCAACTGCATGTAATAAATCCTGCATTTCTTTATAGTCAGAAGCTTCTGAGCTTGTATGCATTTTCTGTTTTAACCGAGACATTAAATATTGTTGGTACTCAAGCATGTCAAAGTGGCAATTTAAAGCCCTTACTGCTAAAGTTGCAGAAGTGTAAACTTTCTTCCCCATCTATCCAATGCTCTAGAATCGGTCAGAGGGGACTGGAGTTTTTGCAGTGGAAGCCTTAACCCCTTTGGGACCCTGGGAAATGGTTTCTGGGTCAGAAGAGTTTTTATAAAGAAACTTGAGAGTCAGGGACTCTAGTACTATCTGGTTTGGCTGGTGCAGGGGGGGCAGAGAATCAGGAGATAAGCTAGTTTCAGAGAACACATCCACAATATCTAACACAGGCGGAATAGTAATGGGCCTGTGCTGAGGCAATAAAAGGATGTCCCCGAGCCTTTTCTTGGATTTTGAATAATCCTGACTTTCCCAGTGGAAATGCTCCCTCATGGTACTTGGTTTCCCCCAAAAACAGTAATCCTCAGGAGGAGAGGCTGAAGGGATAGATTCTTCAGCATCAGAGTCCTCATAGGGGGGTAGATAGTATCCCTGGTCTGAAGAGGAATCAGAGGAAATAGAAACCTGAGAGGAATCAGTCAGTATCCTGCCTAGGCCTTTTCTCATGAGGGGGATGGGAACCCCTGATGGATTAGAGTAATGAGGTCTTTGGCCATTTTGAGCATCTGTTTCTTCAGCATGGAGGACTGTCCAGGAGAATGCTGTACTTGCTTCTTTGTCTTGGCTGGTGCTTTAATGGTAAGTTGTGAAGGTCTGAAAACACCCTCAGAAGCAGATGCCTGCTCAGTGGCTCCAGAACCATCTGAAGGATTAGTTTCTGTAGGCCCAATACTTGAGTTTCCAGAGGCCTAGTTGTCTCCACATGAGTCTGATGCGGCCTGTGGCTCTGAGGTAGCTGGCGTCAGGGGCTGCAAAAGCACCTCACTGAGAACCAGCGACTGGCCTAGAAGAGGTTTTGTCTGTTTTGGACCTGTGATGCCAGTCTTTATCCTTGTCCTTTTATGAATTGTGGTAGTCTGTTCCGACGGCATTGTATAATTGAACCTTCGGCCAAAGTAGTGCAAAGCAAAATCAAAACGTTGTTTTAGTGCATTTGTTAAAATGGCACAAAACAGACATCTAGTGACATCGTGATCAGGGCCTAGGCATGGAATACAGTAAGAGTGAAGTCCTTATGAGGTATTTGCTTCCCCACAAGAAATACAATTAACTTTTTCTGACATCGGTCAAAGGCAAGAAAAAAAAAAAAAAAGTTTCAATGGGGTACTTGGCTTTATTTATTGAAGACTTCGGATCTGAAGACTTTGAAAATTTCAGGAGTCGGCCGACTGGCACTTTAACTGCTTTTGCTTCGGGCACCATGCAGCAAGAAAGACTGAAGTGGCATCGGATGCATCTTCTATACCCCTGGCGCACTGACGTCAGGGAAGAAGCGACAGCAACAGATGCCAGACTAAGACTTTGGAACTCTGGCAGACTGCGGGACTGCCCGACAGCAGGATAACCCAAATGTAATGACTGCAGCAGTGCAGCACGATGAACATCTTCCTGTACATGGAATGCCCAGAGATAGGTTGCCAAGCAAACCTTGCACAGCATTTTGCTACATTATGCTAACAAAGCCATCTGCTATTAACACCTCTTCCATAATGCTACCACATTCTTGGTTTTACCAATACCTTAGTACAGCAGCACTAATCAAACATTAAAACTTCACACTGCAGTTTGTCAAGTTATCTACCTCAAATCAGGGTGTCATACCTGTCTTTGTCACTTGATTAGTTCACAAGCAGCATGTGATCTTACTTGTATTCTCAATGTTAAATTGCTCAACTGAAAAGCACTAAACCAACCCCAACAATTCACTTTGCTCACTGCATTGCCTTTGGCATTTACCCTACTCCCTCTCATCCCAGCTTCATTTTTCATCTTCAGTTCCACTTCTGGTGAAAAAAGTGGAGCCACAAGTAGCCTCTGCACAAACATCCAGCCACCACTTCCTGTTAGAGGAGGAAAGTACAGTTGTGTACACTTACCATAAATGTAGATTGAGTGTATTCATTGTTGCAGTCATTACATTTGGGTAATCTGCTGGCAGGTTGCCCTCAAGTCTGCCTGATTAACAAAACCTTGGATCCTGCGTTAGTTGCTGTCCCTTCTTCCATGATGTCAAGGGTATAAAACATGCAGCAGATACCATTTTCATCAGTTTCTTGCCCCAGGTGTCAGGTGCCCCCCCAAATGGGGAGCAAAACATATATAGAACACAACAAATATACCTCCAACTAGAAGCAAATACACAAAACAGGCTTTTGAGCATGGTAAAAGATATAGTAAGAGAAAAAACAGGGGGCTGGTGGGTGGATAACCAGGACTGCAACAGTGAATACACTCAAGACATCTACTTTATGGTAGGTGTACACAACCGTACCATGTTCTTAGGAGTCTGTTGCAGGTAGTTACATTTGGGTATAATCCCAAAGCTAAGGTTGGGAGGATGGAATTTTACAGCATTAGGAGCAGCTATAAGGCCTTGCAGGACAGTACGGGCAAAGCCTGCTCTGGATTTAGAGGAAAGAGATACATGAATGTATTAACTGAACTCCAGGTAGCAGCTTCCAGAATGTCTCTGGTAGGAACCCCTCTGAGAAAGGCTGCAGAAGTACATGCAACCCTAGTGGAATGGGATCCGATGCCCTTGGGAACAGGTTTACCATGGTGCATGTAGCAGAAACTAATGCAATGGCTCATCCATTCTGAAATAAGCTGCTTTGAAATAGCCTTTCCTTCTGCAACAAATGCCACCAGTAATTGCTCAGATTGAGAGATTTTGTCCTGCTTAAGTAGAATTTTAGTGGTCTGTAAATCCAATGAGTGCAGAATCCGCTCACCCTTGTTCTGTGAATTTGGGAAAAAAGTTGGCAGATGAATGGACCGATTAAGAGCCACACTAGATACCACTTTAGGCATAAAGGATGGATTGGTCCGGAGCACCACCCTGTCTGGATAAAAGATAAAAAGGCTCCACTGCCATGAGCCTGTAGTTCTGAAACCCTTCCAGCTGAAGTGACTGCTAAAAGAAAGGCAGTCTTCCAAGAGAAATTATGTCTGCAGTAGCAGCTGGCTCAAAAGGAGGCAGGGTGAGCTTTCCAAAACAAAACCGATCCCATGCAGGAGTTGGTACTCTTCTGGGCGGTCTTAAATTTTTGGCCCCTCTGAGGTACTGCTTTAGCAGAGGATAAGAGGGGAGGCTCTTTTGTCATGAGCTGAAATGGCAGAGGCATGTATCTTTATGGGAGAGAAAGACAAGCCCTTATGAAGCATCAGTTAAATACTGCAGAATCCGAGGAATATTGGGCATTGCTGTGCTTATTCCTTGTGCTTGGTTCCAGGCAAAATCTTTTCCATTTATCAGCATAAGATATCCTAGTACTAGGCCTTCTAGCCTCCAAAATGACATCCATCACAGGTTTGCTGAGAGATGTAATTGGTGAAATTAGTTGATTAGCCATGCTGCAAGACTCAGTTTGGAGCAGAGTGTGCAGAATTTGATAGTTCTGCTGAGACAGTAGATAAGGTGTCTGAGGAAGGTAGCACGGAGGAAGATGTGACATTGCATAGGAGCGGGTACCAGTGTTGGCAAAGCCAGTCTGGAGCAATCAGGATCATTTTTGGTTTTTCCTGTCCTACTTTTAGTAAGACCTTGGAGAGCAGAGGGGGGAAAAAGGCAGACCGATAGTTTTTCCTAGCTTGAGTGTCCACTTTCCAAGCTTGTTTTTGTGATGAATTAAGCAGAATTTGTCCAACTGATAGCTCTGGAGTGACAAAGATCCATGTCTGGGCTCCCCCATTTGTGTCAACATGCTGAAGATCTGTGGATCCAATTGCCATTTGTGTGGGTCCATAAGATTTCTGCTTAGTTCATCTGCCAGAGTGTTTTGCTTTCCTAGCAGGAATTGAGCTTTATGATGTATTTAATAAGTAAAGGCTGTGTTCCACAAAGCCATGGCTAGTCTGCAAAGGGGGTAGGAATGGGTACCCCCTCGCTTATGAACCACAACTGTGGTGTTCTGTCCCCATTAGTAGTTGTCCTGGATGAAGATAGTCCTTTAAGGCTGCCAGAGCAGTTAGTACAGCTAGCATCTTTCTGGTTGATATGTAGGTGCATTTGATTTGGGCTCCATTGGCCCTGAATGCATCTCTGCCATATGCACCCCCCCCCCCAAGCATAATCCGATGTGTCCGTAGTCAGGGTTTGGGTGGAATGAATGAGTCCCTCGTTTTGATAACAGGCCTGTGCCCACCATAGGAACTCTTGCTGCAGGCAAGGAATGATCAGAATCACCATTTCCAGGCTGTGACAATGTTGACTCCATAAGTGGCCACTTGCTTGAAGTCAGTCATCAATTGAACTTGGTTTTTCTGGCATCGGTAAGGAGCAAAAAAAAAAAAAAAAAGTTTCCAACAAGGTACTTAACTTTAGTAAGAAGACTTTGGTTCTGAAACCAAAAAATGAAAATTTCAGGAGTCAGCCAATCGGCACTTGGAACTGCTTCAGACACCTCATGGCAAGACAGACTTATGAAAATGGCGTTGGCTGCATGTTTTATACCCCTGACAACCTGATGTCATGGAAGGGACAGCAACCGATGCAGGACCCAAGACTTTGTTAATCAGGCCGACTGAGGGCAGCCTGCCAGCAGATTACCCAAATGTAATGACTGCAACAGTGAAAGCAGAACAAAAAAAATGTTCTCCTGTATACATTATGAACTTTAATATGTACATATTAAAAAATGGTCTGAATCACCAGAACTTGTAACCAAGGCCAGGGGGACAGCTGAAATGAAAGCCTCTCAATGTTCAAAACTAGGCCAATACAAGGGATATGGGCGCTTCCAACATGGCTGAACATTGAATAACCGCTTAATTCTAGCGGTCCCAATGTGAGGACAACACAGTAACTGGCTAGTAAGTGTACTGCATACATGCCAGGAAAAGAAACCTAGCACCAGTCAGCTACAAAAAGTGAGGAAGAACACTGAATGGGAAAAAAGTGGACCAAAACAAAAGACGACAAAAGTTCCATGAGAGTCCCAAGATTAAGCTCTTTCATTTCTTTAATTTCACCACAGAAGGTCCTCAGAATTCTTTAGTCAAAAGTTTCCATACCATTTAAAAATATTCTCTAGACTTTGCTCCAAAAAACAAACTACAAGCATTCAACACGCATGCACCCAATTTTATACAATATTTATATTAATTTCAAAAAAATAGAATCTAGTATTAAATGAGAATCTTAGTCTAAACAGCCAATCTTAAATCTTGGTGGCTTTACCAATCATAGATCTTGACTGGTGGAAAAAGGTAGTGTTACAATCAAGAAGTTATGTACTCAACATAACGTTGGATGTAGTTCATCTCGCATTCTTACCCATGGGTTTGGAGCCGAAACTCCAGACTCAGCCATAGTTTAGCTCAGTGTTCAAATGGCTCGTGGCCAAGAGGTATCCCATGCTGCAACACACCTAGCCCCAGATCTTGTTTGCCAGACACAGACACACTCTAGATCCTCCAGGAGGGAGGGGGTGGGTTCGTAAGAATGTGTGGAGAGATTGACTACATACATCGAACGTTATGGTGATTACATAACTTTGTTATGTATTCAAGCTCGCATACATTCTTATCTGTGGGACAGCATCCCTAGCATCTAAACTTTGGGTGGCTCACTGAAAAATACTCCTGAGCACTGTGGAACCAAAGGAGGATCTGCCTCTAGATATCAGATCCGATCCAGTTTGTAGTGACTAAAAGGTGTGAGATGCCCAAGTGGCTGCAGCACAAATATCATCCATAGACATCCTAGCCTGAAAGGCAGTAGAAGTAGACACCGAATGTGTAGAATGAGCCTTCACTTTAAAAGGCAATTCCTAGCCATTTGAAATGTAGATGAAGGAAACGCAACTAGAAATCCATCTGGACACAGTTACTTTAGTCCAGAGTCTACCGTCTGAAAACAAGACGGTTTCAGATTTCCCAATATCTTTTGTCTTATGTAAATAGAAACGCAATTTTGTGGACATCTAGCAGATTACTTAAAATTCTGCCGTTAGAGAATTCAGGGAAAAAACACAGGCAGCTCAATGGACTGGTTGAGGTTTACCACTGAAGGAAACTTAGGCATAAAGGATGGATTAGGTCTTAGCAAAACCTTATTCTTGTGAAAGAAAGGGAGCCGAACCGATAAAGCTTAGAGTTCAGAGACCTGCCTAGCCAAAGTAATGGCCATCAAAAAGATGGTCTTCCAAGACAAAAGAAAATTAGTCACAGGTTGCCATGGGCTCAAAAAGGAGTCAAGCTAAGCCGATGTAACAAAATTAAAAGGTTCAATGATATTACAGGATCAAAGATTGGAGGCCAAAATAGCACAGTCCCTTTCAGAAGAGTCCTACAAAGTCTGCACCATTAGATTGGTTTCATTAGCAACATGAAAAGTAGAAATGGCTGCCAACTGCACTTTGATAGTTGCTGCAGCTGATCCTTGGCTGAACAGTCAAGGAAATTCTAAAACTGATGAAATGGGATCTGTATAAAGGATCAATCTGCCTTTCACGAGCCCAAATGGAGAATCTCTTCCACTTGCTGGAAAAAATCTTCCTAGTGGAAGGCAGAATATGAACCACCTCTGGCAAAAAATCATGAAGCCTGACTAGAGACCGAATTGGAGCAGCTATGCTGTCAACTTGAGTCTGAATGAGGGGTGGAACTGCCCTGACATACGAGAGTCAGATTTAGCTCTGGGTCCAGAATCCACAGATTGTCCATTAGATAAGGGTGGAGAAAAGGAAACCAGATCTGACAAGGCCAATGTGGTGCAATCTATCATTTTGCTTCCCAAGAATTGTGCCTTCTGAATAAGCTTAGTTATCATAGGGATTGGAGGGAAGGCAGAGAAGACCGGAGGGCCAATTGTGAACTAGAGTCAGAGTGCCTCCCCTTTTGGGAGGATAAGGGTGAAGTAGCTGCTGTATTTGGCATTAAGGGGGCTGGCAAAGATCGCAGCAAGGCTGATCCCATCTGCAGAAAGTCTGTTCTGCCACTTGTTTGCTCAGGGACCACTCATGAGGCATCAGAATACCTCTGCTCAGCCTGTACGCAAATCATGTTGGACTTCCCTGGTATGTGCGTTGCCACTAGAAAGCACCAGGAAGATACTGCCCACTGCCACACCTGAAGTGCCTTTCTGCAAAGGGGATACGACCACATTACTCAGTTTACCATACCACTGAACTGTTGGAGTGGATTGCAATTGTCCCATGAGGAAGAAAGCCTTGAAATGCTCGCAACACTAATAGCACCGCTCTCATCTCCAAGACATTGATATGCAAATGGATCTACTGTTCTTGCCACGTGCCTTGGACAGTCCTGCAGAGATAATGCCCCCCACCCGATCTGGGAGGTATCTGTGGTCACCGTGGCAACTGAAGGAACAAAAGGCATACTCGCCTTGAGATTGCTAGTCTGAAGCCACCAGCACACATCCTGCTTGCAGCAGTCTAAAACAAGATGGGAAAGCAGGAGATGCTGTAGAGACCATTGGGCAAAAAAGTAGCCACTGAAGAAGCCTCATGTGTAGTCATGCAAGAGGAACTAGCATAATCGTGGCAGCCATGGTCCCCAACAACTTGAGGACCACTTTTGCCTTATTCACCTTCAGTGGTAGCAAAGCTTAGGCCTGCTGCTGTAAAACCTGAATTCTCTTCTGGTGGGAAACCCCTCATGAGCACAGTGTAATTCGGCACCGATAAAGGCACCACACTACGAGAGCAACAAGCAGACTTTTCCCAATTCAAAGTAATTCCCAGACTGGCACAGTGCAATAGCCTGGTCTGTAGTTGTAGATGCCTGGTGGTGGTGGACAGGAGCCAGTCGTCCAGGTACGGAAACACTGAATCCCCGACTTATCAAGTGAGCAGTTACCACTGCCATACATTTGAACACCCTGGGGGCTGTGGTGAGACCAAAAGGCAGGGCACGAAATTGAAAAATGATTGGCTCCCAGCTGGAAGAGTAGGCAACTTCTGGATGCCCTGTCCATTTTGATATGGTAGTAAGCATACTTGAGGTTGATGGGAGCACATCCACACATCTTTGACAAATAAACGGGAGAATTGACTAACTTGACCATGCTGAACTTGACTTCTCTACATGAAGGTTCAAACGGCAGAGATCCAAAATGGGTTTCAGGTCCCCTGTTCTTTTCAGCACCAAAAAGAATCTGGTCCCTAATCCTACTTTGAGGGGACAGGCTGGATGGCTCCCTTCGACAGCAACTTTTGTACTTCTAAAAGTTGCAGAATCCCTTTGACTGGGTGGGACGTCTGGGATTCTTTTTGTTTGGAGGGGATAAGAAAGGGGAATAGGACAACCTCTGGAAATTCTCCAATACCCACTCATCTTGGGTGATGTCTCACCAGGTTTCTGGGTATAGAGAAATGAGATCCCGGACTGGCTCCAGAGATGCAGTCAAGCCTCCCCCCACGAGTGCTGATAAGGAGAACCATGAAAGTAATTGCGGTCCCCCAGTTACGTGGGCCTCCTGTGCCTCTAGAGTGGCATCTACCTGAATTTCCACCCCCTCCTCTGGAGGGGGAATCGCTCCAGAGTCATGAAAAAAAAGCTCCGACTTTCTGAACCACATTTTTACACACTTCTGGCCCTTGGGATAAGATCTAGAAGGCATGGAAAAGTGAACTCGCTCTGCAGACAGGGTTTTTCCTTCTTGCTTGCACCAAGAGTGTCCTTCACCTTGGTTCCAAATAAGGATGAACCATCAAGGGGGGGGGGGGGATTGGTGAAGGTGGACTTGAAAGCCTCTGCAAAGTTGCACAAGCACATCCAAGAGCGTCTCCTAAGACTCCAGAACCTGCAGCCCTGCTTGCTCCATCGGCTGCGTAAGAGATCAGCCTCACGGAGGATTTGGTTTAGAATTTAGGGTAGACATCTGAGCATTGACCTTTTGAGCCACAGCATCATAGGTACTAGGCTATCTGCCCTAGGGCCTATACAAGCCTAGCCATAACAATTCCCTGGATATTTCTTCCCACAATATTTACTTCTCTGGACCCCTGTCTAGCAGGGTGACAGGCATGATCCCTGGGGTGAATTTCCTCCCATCCAATCAAGTTTCCTTTTGAAGAGGGCCAATGAGGTGCTCTGCTTGACATGTATGGGCAGTCTCTGGGTCAGGAACCTACCCCTCCAGCACATTTTGTTCACGGTGATAAGGTTTAGATCCCTGGAGTGTGTGGCTGAGGGATTGGGATTGCTTTAAGTAGAGCATGTCCAACAGCTCAGGGTTTCACACGGCCTTGTATGTTAAGCAGAGGTTGCCTCAGAGTAGACAATATGCCACAGAGTATAGCTGCAGCTTTTTAGTCATCAGCATAGTGCATCTGCTTTAGGCCTGCAATTTTTAGTGAGGCATTTGTGGCCTTTCCAGCTGTTGCAGATGTCTTGAGGTACATACCAAACAGGGCATTATACTCTAATGGGTCTAATGAGGGAGGTGTACAGTGGGAAAAGGACCTCCTTTTTTCTGGATGAAAAGCCCTTAGGATTTCCTGACTGTTGTGGCAGTGGGGTTATCTAAAGTGAGAACTGTCCACCTGTGTCCCTAAAATCTCACACCTTCAATGTTTAGTGTACTGCCACCTATGTGGTAATTCATGGGTACATGTTTTTTTTTTCCAAAGGGGATAACTACACATTTCTTGGCATTAAGCTTGAGACCATGGCTGTGGCACCAGGCATCTGTTTCTGTAAAGCCCTTTTCTAGAATATCCACATCATTTGGGGATTCAATAATGGCTCTCAGTTTGCAGTCATCTGCAAACTTTGTTAGCCAGAGTCCCTTAGTGTTGGCCTGTACTTCAGAGAAGTAGATGCCAAACAAGAGTGGTCCCAGGACTGAACCCAGAGGTACTCCACTTATCTGGAGCTGGATTTGGAGTTTGCTACTTTTACAGTCTGGGTTCTGTCAGTAAGCCAGCTGGCAACCCATCGAATGACAGGATTTATGCCCAGCTTAGTAAGTTTATGATTCCAGAGTGGGGGATGGTGAAGGCCTTGGCGAGGTCCAGATCCTTACCCTCGTCCACAGCTCTGGAGACAGATTTGAAGTCAGATTCAGGAAACAAGATCAGCCCTTCACAAACCCAAACTGGGTAGGGGTCCAGTGTTTGAAGGTTGCCAGTGTGCCCATTTATAAGTTCCATGATAATGCATCCCATGCCCTTGCAGATCAGGCTTGTCAGACTGATGGGACAGTAGTTCCCAGGATCCAAGGTGGATCCCCCCTTGTGGAGTGGGATAACTGTAGCTGTTTGCCACTCTGGGCATGAAGCCCGAGGGGAGGCTATGATTAAACATGACACTTAGGTGAGGTGCCAGTTCATTTTGTAGTTAGTGTAGTACACAGCATGGGATGTCATCTGGTCCCATGGATGCTGTATTCCCATCTTTGGAGAGTGCCGTTTCTACCCGTGTGGCCATGATTACAAGAATTTGGCAATCTTTTGTTAGAGAGATAGGCCCTTTGGGGGGGTGAAACTGGCACCAAATCGATCTGCCAGGATATTGGCAATATCCTTTTGATCAGTAAATTTAATGCCATTCTGTTGTAGCTCAGAGCAGATCTGAGCATTGCCATTTATTTAGATTTTTGATAAAACTATGGAAGGTCTTGTGGAATGTCAATTTTATTTTCATAACTAGCTTTTGAGGATTTTATGAGGGATCGCATTCTGCAACAGTTTCTTTTGTACAAGTTTTATAGCAGGGGACCATCAGATTGGCTTCCTTTTTCTGGAGAACAGCATCTTTGTTCCATTTGGGATGGCACGATTCACGCATGAGTGGATGTGCTCATACAGTGCCCTAGTGTAAGATTCTGCAGTTGAACTTTCAGATCCCATCTGCATGGGTGTCATGAAGTGGGTCACTTCTGACTTCAGTAGCATGAAGTCGGCTTTGGAGAGGTTTAAGGTTTCCTTACTGGGGGGTGGGAGTGGGATGTGGATGTCAAGGGTGATGTACTTACGGTCAGACCTGACCAATGAGGGGGTGGACCACTGGTGTGGAGCATCTCCCATGCCGATAATGACCAGGTCTAGGATACTGGAGCCCCTGGTGGGACAAATATTACTTTATCCAAGGTGTTGGAATTTATGAATTCCAAGAACCGTTGGAAAAGGAGTTGGTACCCAAGTAGCTTTCCCAGTTAATGGTAGGGTAGTTGAAATCACCCAGTATCAGGGCGTTTGGTTGCAGCTTAACATTTTCCAGTGTGTTTAGAAAGGTGTAGTGAGAATCTTGGGGCATGGTGGGGGGATCTGTAGCAAGCTACAATTTGTATTGCAGTCTCATCTAATCTAGTGTTAGTTGCACCTGGAGAATTTCAGATGCATTGTGTTGGGCAACTTGCCTGGAGAATTTCAGATGCATTGTGTTGGGCAACTTGCCTGGAGGTGTGAATATCCTTTGTGGATATGGACACTCCACCTTTAGTGTTTCAATCCTGGCTTGCTGGCTGAAAAGTGTGGTAAGAGTTGTAGCCTGGTATTGCAGGGGTGCTCTCTGGAGCCTTGAACCAGGGTCTCAGTTACTGCACATATATCTATGTTCTCCATTTAAGAGTGCTGAGAGACTGCATTTTGAGGTTTAGACTTCTAGCATTGAGTAGCATTACCTTCGCATGCTTGTATCCATTAAGGTGGTGGTTTTATCCTTTGAACCTTGCCTAAAAAAAAAAAAAAAAAAAAAAAAAAACACACACTATAGGGGTGGCAAGAGCTTTAGCCAGTAACCTGAATCCCAGGGGTGACCGGTGCAGACCTTCTCTGGTCAAGCAGAGGCAGACACTAGATCCCCTCTGAATGACACCAGCAGCTTAGCCACTTGTGGTTATTTTGTCCTTATTGTGGTATCATTCTGGGCAAAGGCAGGATGCTACTCAGGGCTAGGGTCATACCTGCCTGGGCCACATGATCCGAGAGCTCTTCCATGCCTCTTCATGTAGTCCAGGGAGGTACGTTTCAAGGTCATTCACTCCAACATGGGCAATGACGAAAGTATTCATACTTGCTGTGGTGTGACAACTTGAGTGCATGTGTTACGTGGTTGATCCTGGCACTAAACAGGCAGCTTTGGCCAGACACAGCTTTTCTTCCAGTGTGGCTATAAGTGCATCTCTCTCAGGTTGTAGTGTTGGGTGGTAGGAGAGGACTGTGTGTACATGAGGCAGTTGCCACATTGCCCCAGTATGCCCAGATTCACCAGGTGGACGAGAAGTCACCAGAAGCGGACCCCTGGACATGCCTGTTTAGGTGCAGATCTGAGACAGACCTATAGAATATATACACACACTTTTCCCTTACCTTTGCAAGGTACTTTACAATAAGCCATTTAGTGGCTACGATTAATTTCTCCTTATTGACAAGGAGAGCCGAGATTGTAGCGATAGTCAAAGGGGTTCAGATTTTAGTGCTACTTCTGAGAAACCAGCTAGGGTTTTTCCAGCTCTTTAGGAGCTCTCTGGGCAGTGTAAAAATGCAGCCAGTAGTTCAGTGACTAGTGTAAAGGCCGCTGAAGAGAACACACGCTTCCCATACCGGTCCCTAACTCTGGACTCCTTGTTAGGGGGTGGACGGTAGATTAGGTTTCTGCAAGTTCCCTCTTTGTGGCTGCTGCCACCACCATGTCATCTACTGAACACCTTTTGTAAGATTCTTTATCAGGGGGAGCAGACAAACTTGTCAAGTCCCCTAGGGACTGGTTCCAGTGTCTGGAGTTTCCCCACACCTTTCGACAAACTAGATCCTGGAGCTTGAACAGGGGAAAAAACCTAAGAGGCAGAGGGTTGGGACCCAAAGGCCTTCAGGAACATAGACTCCTCAGAAGGGGCTTTGGATGGCCAGTCACCTCTGTCTCAATATTTCCAAGACATCTGAGAAAGATGGTCAGAAGACAACTTTGGGACCCCTCTGACTCAGTCAGACGCGAGATATTCATCCTGGGAGTCTATGTGCTTACTCTTGTGCACACTTTCAGGGGGGGGGGGGGCTCGTCAGGTAAAAAAATCTGGGGAGGCCTCAAAGCTGGGGACCACTCATGGAGATATCCTGAGGCCTTAGGTTTCTGCTGTCCCTAGACAGAGGGTGATCACAGACCAATATCAGTGCTGGAAGGGGAAAAAAGTGTCAGTGCTGTAAGATGCAGCTGACTACCAGGCCAGCACACTCATGACCTCAAAAGCTGATCTCCCCCCAGCTGTGAAGGTAGACACTGTGGAAGATATGGTAGTAGCCCAGTGGAGATTATGTCCAAAGCAGATGTCTGGTCCATGCTCACCTGAGCCAAAGTGCCGAGAGGAAGGCTCTGGGCCAAAGATAGACCAGAGGGACATCCCACTTGGTTCTGACTGGTGAAACCAGAATCCTGGACCCTTTGGATGGCAGTGACAGGGTCAGCAGAGATTAGAGCCAAAAGGGGCTACTGGAAATGACCTTGTGGCATCCAAGGAACCAAATGCTCTGGCTCCAAAGAAAGGTTCAGAAGAGGAACAGCCAAAAATGAAGGGAGGATGGGCTCTGGAGCCAAAAGCAATTTAGCCAGCACCAATGACTGGAGCAGTTTCCTCGCCACTACAGAGAGTCATCGGAAAGGGTCTTAGAGGACCTAGAGAACACAGTCAGGGATCTGATCTCCATGCAGTGGGAGACCAGAGAGTGAGAAACCGGTCGAAAAACTGGAGACCGGCTCTGAACAGAAATCTTGTCACCAGCTCCAATAAACTAGGAGCTGATGTCAGCAGATGCACTGCCTTCCGTCGGCCCCGAAGTCATTGGAGCAGAAGCAACTGTAGTCCTAGTGATTTTCTCTGGTTGCTCAGAGGAAACCAGAGCCAGAGTGTGTGTGTTAGAGGATTTTCTGTTTTTTTTTTGACTGGTTTGGAAGGAGAGGATCTGGAACTAGAAGACCTCTCCAAGTCTCCTTCAAAGGAATGTTTCAGCAATCCCTTTAAAATAAGCTTGTTCTTACTCTGGCAGCACACGGGGACTGAAAGTGTGACAGAACAAGGATTCTTGTAGATGAATAGCCCCCCCAAGCAATACATGCACAGAGTGCCCATCTGTCAAAGACGTATTGCATTTGACACTTTTTAAAGCCAGAAGGCCTGTGCTCTTTAGAATCCCTTGGACATGCTGATAACAGACACACACAGGACACCTTCACCACAGTAACCAAAAAGAGCATGGAAAACTAGAGCCTCAATGGCCTAGAGACCGCAGGATAAACACAGGGAGGACTAGGTCCACCAAGTTAAAACAGGCCTAGCCCAGTGAATAAGGGCACAAAAAACAAACAGTCGCACAAACACCCACCAACAGGTCTGCTACACATAAAACATGGGAGGTCTAGGTCCTCCAACTGAAATGGGCCTAGCCTGTAAACAAAGAAACAGGATAACAAAAAAATATTCAACAGAACTAGTTACACAACCAGCAGAAGCAAAACACACACTAGCTATGAAAATATCTTTTGGAGCTACTATACTGAAATAGTAAATTAAAAAATTTTTACTTTGCCACGGCGAAGAGCAAGACCATGCCAGAGCTGTACGAATGGCGAGATCTGGGGATAGGTGCGTTGCAGCATGGGATACCTCAGCCAAGAGCCAATTTAAGACTTA
Source organism: Protopterus annectens (assembly GCF_019279795.1). Taxonomy (NCBI): domain Eukaryota; kingdom Metazoa; phylum Chordata; order Ceratodontiformes; family Protopteridae; genus Protopterus; species Protopterus annectens. The sequence goes on along the minus strand of NC_056734.1, from coordinate 513,328,536 downwards.
AGAGCTAGATTATGGCAGAGTTGAAGCAGAGGTTAGTCTCCGAACCCACAGGTAAGAATGCAAGCGAGATTGGACTACATAACATCCATTGTCAAGTTATGTTGCCAAAAAGTCTCCCATCCAAATGGTATCCAGGCTTGATCTTGCCTAGCTTCTAAAAAGATCAGACATTTGTTCTACACTAATGAACCCCTCCAAAACAGACCACATGGATTACATGAACAATGTTATCGGCCACACAGGCTATTTGGCATCTAGATTTGCAGCATTCCAGGTGATCCTTCATCACCTTCTAAAGCCTGGATTACTACACAAGCAAGTCTACTTCCTAAAACTTCCATAAAAATCAGTGTGTTTAGCCAGTGCATTACTTGCATAGTGTTTGACACCTAAACTAGGTTTATAGATCCTGGGTTTTAAACTTCCCAAAGTTTTTGCCTATATAAAAATGTTTAACACTAGTCACACACTGCCAAATAAAACTACCCCACTGAAGTGCATTCAAATATTTTAGAAGTTAAAAACTATGTTGCAAGCATTCAATGTAATACTTGGAACAGTTTGCTATACAGCAGCAAACATCTGCACCTAAGATGTGCCAGTCTGCGTAGACTTTTGTACAATGGGCTTTTATATTGAATCTTTTTGCAAGTACACCAGGGCTTCAAACCCAGTATCTGAGCCACATCTCTGTTGCCCAGAACACATTTCTAATCAACTGTCAGGATGTCATGATGTTCATATCTGTAGATATAGGAAGGGGAAAAGCATTCCTGAAACCAGTCTTGTTCTGGACTACAGGCATAACTGAAGAATCTGTTGACAATTGAAGCTGGACTTAGGATAGGTCTTGCCCTGTGAGTAATGACACTTATTTTACATTTGTTAAATGGCCTAGTCTAACTGGATATATGTCCATTTTCAGTAGAGGCTCCAACACATACATAATATACTAATAAACGTTGCAACAGTACAAGCTTGACGCAGCTGTTAAAAAGTACAATACTAATAGTGAGCATAATGCAAATAGTAAAGGTAATGTACAAAAAATTTACTATATCCACACACATTGCAATATCATGGTTTATATGGCTCATTAAGGAGAGGTCAGTAGTTAGTACAGTATAATATTAGGTGAAAAGTATACATAGGTACAAGTAAAAAAGCTAGTCAGGGTTAGTAAAAGGGCATAACCAATGTGTACCAAGAAATAGTTAGTTTTGGTTTAAAAAGCGTTAAGAGGACAGAGATAAGAGTTCAGCGGGAAGTAAGTCTGTGTTTTCCTACAGAATTAGAGAACAAAGGGTCTCCTGCTATGTTGTTAGATCTGCTAGTATTAAGTAGTTAGAGGAGCGTAGATTAAGATTGTTGTAGGGAATAATGAGAGTAGTGTAGGAGTATTGGTGGGGTGATACAAGCTCTTATGGGAAATAGCAAGCTGGTTAAATAGAAGCAGATTCTGAACTCTAGCCACCCTAGTTTTAGATGGCTACAATGAGGAGTTCCAGGAGAGCCAGTGGCAAATCTAGCAATATTATAGGAAATTGCCAATTTGTTCAGGTTTTTTGAAAGATTAGTGTACATAGATGGAGCATAAAGTAGAGTAGCGTGGAGATTAAATGAGTTCTGGCTAATGGTGCAAGAAAGGGTTTGATTCTAGAGAGGGATCCCAATTGCTTGACTGTTATTGTCCTGTTAATGAGCATCAAAGTTCAGGTTGCTATCTCCAGTTATTCCTAAAAGTTTGGTGGTTGGGTCAGGAGATATGAGAGTGCCGTTCTTAGATAAGAGTGCGAAGTAAGCTGGGGTTGACTTTCGGGTTGGAGTAAAAGGTAGTTTAGTTTTTTTTGGGGGGGTTCAGTAGGAGGCAGCTGTTTAAAAACCATTGGTTCTACTATATTAAATGCTTTTTGGGTAAGGGACTGTAGCTCAGGAGAATTAGCTGAACAAATTATACTGGAGTCATCTGTGTACTGAATACAGGTTGCATGAGGAATTGCTAAGTGGAGGTCATTAATAAAAATGGAAAACAGCAGTGGGCCTAATATGGAGCCCTGGGGAACACCAAAGGAAATGGGGAGGTGTGTAGACAGATTGCTGTCCCATAGTACAGCCTGCTGTCCAAGTAAAATTTGGACCAATTTAAGGCCGAAGAGAAAGGGATTTCAGTATATTTAAAAGGAGCTGGTGATTAACCATGTCAAAAGCTTTAGATAAATCTACTTTAAAGACTGAAGTGGAAAGAATATTGTTACGGTTTTTGATGCAGTCTGTAAAGGATAGCAGTGCAATGGGGGTACTGTGGAATGGTCTAATCCATGTGGACAGTTGGCAAGCAAGTTATTTTGGATGAGATGGTCAAGTAGTTGCTTATGGACACATTTTCCCATTATTTTTGCCAGTGGGGAAGAGTAAAGCTATTGGACGATAGTTTGAAAAGTCATTGGAGTTACCACCTTTATGTAGGGAGATAATGTGAGATTTTCCAGACAGATGGGATAGTTCCTTCTTTTATGGTTCTGTTTATCATTAGGGAAATGGGGAAGGATATGGCTTTGGATCCTTTTTGCAGGTCTTCTGCTGGTAGTTGGTCAGCAGAGGGGGTGGTAGGTTTTAGTTTTTGGAGAAGAGAGCAAATAAAGTAGAAACAGATTGTAACTGAAATGAGGGAAGTGGGCAAATAGATTTGAGGTACCTGGAGATAGTTGACTAGCAAGAGTTTGGATGGCATTTGTAAAAAAGGAATTGAAGGCATTGGCAGTTTGCTGGATTCAAGGTTGGAGCCTTGGGGGTTAGGTGCGAGACTGACCTGGGTGTAGTAGTTGGTTAATGCTTGACCAAAACTTGGAGTCATTTTGAGAGTTTGTTGTAGTTGGAAGCAAGTTTATTTTAATCTAAAAAAGGACAGCTTTTTTTGTAATTTAGAAAAAAATAAAAACAGACTCTTGGCACAGACTAGCTCATCAAAATTTAGAAATACTAACCATTTCCAATATAGTTATTTAATAGTTATTTGACAATAGATGTAGTCAATTTATTTTCTGTAATACCACACGAGGCATAGAGAGGTTTCAAAACAGTATTTATTAGTTTGGGGGTTTCAGATATGGCTTTAGAGTACTAGCTGATTTCATGGGGATAGTTTTAAACAATTCTCATGTTTGAAAGTGAAAGTTTATCAAGTTTCAGGAGTGGCAATTTTTGCCAATTTAGTGTTACTGGATTGGGAAACAGAATTCATTTTAAAAACGGAACATAACGAGAGAATGGTCCTACAGCAGATTCCTTAACTATATATAAATTTTGTGGAAAGGGGATGAGCATGAAGCAGATGAATTTGTGAAATCTCAATGGAACCGATTTTGAAGTTTACTAGTACATGGAATAAAAATCATATTACTTTGATATTAGTTTATCGAATAAAAGGTGGATAATTTACAAAGTGCAATTTACAGAAAGGTTTCATATTCTTACTGTTGGAAAGTAAAGAATATTTATGGCAATTTAAGTTAAATGCTCCTATGGAACCCTGTTTGAATGATTTTATTTCCATTAAGCCATTTTTGAAAATGACATAATCACACTGACATGTCTAATTCAGTATTTATAAATTATGTATAATGTATTTTAAAGAAAATAAATTTTTTCTAGATTCAGTATGCAACTTAATGAAGTTTATGATTAGGAAGTATTTTGATAAAAATGTATAAATTCTGTAGTATCTATTGAGAATAGTTTTTTGTTAAATGCACTGTCTTTTTAAATGTTTGAGCGCCAAAAATAGTGGCTAGGTGCTTATGCAATACAAACAGCATTCTTTAGTATTTAACCTGTTTGGGGAGAATGAACAGGTCTGAAGATGTCTTTGGATTACTTGGCGAAAGTGCTTAGTTTGAATTGCAAGTTTCAGATTGCAATAAACTGTTAATTGCACTGGTTCGGTAATTGTTTTTAATTTTTTGTAAATGTTTGAAGTCAGTCAACTAGCTACATTGAATTTTTGTAATATTTCTAAGTTGTCTAGAGTTTTGGTGGTCTGTAGAATTCTTAGTGGGCCATTTAGCCCAAGATGCAATTCCAAGGAGGATATCTTGCCTAGTAGCTATTGTGAGCCATGGGGCAGGTTTAGCCTTATTTCTAATGGAGTGTGATGAGACATGATTGTCAAGGATTGCCAAGAATGTGGAATTATTCCAAGTATTCCACTGCTTCATCTAGTGGGTGAGATTTTGGCAGTAACCAATTACAGTGTTTAAGTTCCGGATTAGTGTTTTTTGGTCCATATTGACCTAAAAAGGTACACAAAATTTCGGACCACTGCTCACGGACAATTGTTCGTAGATAGTATCCTTGATTAAAACTAAGCGCTTTCACCATAGACATATGGCTTCAGAGTACATTATACAACTAAATCACACAATTTATAATACTAATTAGTAAATTAAATTAAATTACATATTTGATACACCCTTGCCAATGAGCCCAAACTTCAACAAAACTCTAAAATACTAAATGTATAGAAAATAAAAAATAGATAAAATATAATATAAAATGATCTCCATTTATGTTTATATATTTATAAACAAAATGATGATTAAAATATAGTTATATTCTAACCAAACTAAAACTATGATTTTTGTTTTAATACAGGTTTAAGCGAAATATAATCATTCAAACCAGGTTTAGTCATAGCATTCAATCTTAACTGCCACTCAGCCTCCAGCACAGCAACCCTATTACTACCACCACCACCTTGGTCCATATAAACTCTTGTCAATTATGAAAAAAACAAACTTTTTAAACTGCACACACTTGAGGCTATGTAAAAATAGGGCATTATGGACATCTTTGTTTTTAATAGCTCTTACATGCTCCATAACCTTGTCTTAATCTACGAGTGGTCATTCCCACATAGAATGCTTCACAGGTGCTGCAGGAAGCAACATAAACCACATTCCTACTGTTACAACTACATATTCCAGGACAGGACAAGGTTAGTTTAAATCCTGCCACAGACATAAGTACCCTCCGCAATAAATCTACAACTTCTGCATGTTCCACACTTACCCATCCGTGATTTTTTAGGCCTATTTTCCCTCTCCAACAAAGTCTTTAGATTGTCTCCCTTACTAAAGACAATCATTGGCACTTTAACTAACCCCTTAGTTTCACGACTCAAACAGTATTCCCAAGCATGTCTAACCACCATACACATTTCACTGGCCTTTTCATTATACTTCCAAAACAAAGGCCGAACCAAGCTTATCATCTTCTACTCCATTTTCATGCCCACTTTCTATCTCAGTGAGCATGACTTCTTAGTCTATAGATTTTTTTCAAAATCGGAATATATGTAGTCCATCTTTTTTGACTCTCAACAGGAGTTTCAAAGGATACCCTCGGTCAAGTAACATACCTATTAGGCTATAAATCTCCTGCCTAAAAATGTCACTCACTAATCTTGAAATCCTCACCATCTGACCTTTTGCAACCCCCTTCCTCTGATGGAAGGGGTGACAGCTAGTGAAGTGTAAAAGTGAATTGGAATAGTTATCCTTTCTAAAAATAGTACTTGCCAATCCCTCACTATTCTTAGATATTCTAATATCCAAACAATTAATGCTCTCTATTCCACTAATATGCAAACCTCAGAAAACCAGTCGTACCATTTAAATAGTTGACAAATTCTATAGCCTCATTTTCATTGCCATCCCACAAGATTAATAGATTGTTCTTTACAAGACATTTTTGGACTATCTTTGAATTAAATCGAGGAGAACACAAATTGCTTCTCCCATGCCAACAAAACAAGGTTGGAAAAGACAAGAGCACATTTTGCCCCCATCGCTACACCAGAGGTTTGACGGAACACTTCACCCTCAAATTTAAGTTATTTTTGAGAACAATCTCCATTAAATCATAAAGGAAATTCAACTTATCCTTGTTACTTTTACTACTAGAATTTAAACTATCATAGAACATCTCTAACCCCTCTAAATGGGGAATAACAGAAAATTAACAATATCAACTGTAAGGAAACTATAGGAGTCAGAACTTCTTTGAACTTCCCCAAGTCTCAAGGCAATACCAAGAGTCCCTCAGTATGAACTGGTTTGGATAAAACATCCACAAAGGCAGCTAAAGGTTCAGTTTTTGAACCCCTCGCAGATACAATGGGTCTAAAACACAAGTTTTAGACACCTTTATGCACCTTCGGAATACCAAAGATGCAAGGCATAATAGGATGTTTAACTAAAAAAAAAAAAAGCCACACTGTTACAGTAATGACACCTTGAAAGAGAATCCAACAAAAACAAATAAATTGTTTGATATGCCCTATTCATCTCATTGGTAGATACTCTAACATACGTATCTTGATCCCCCCAAGAGACTCATCATTGAGGCAATATAGTCAATTTTAGTCATTCGTACCATGCCGCCTCCCTTGTCCGGCTTCATACATCTTACATTTTCAGATGTCCTCAATTCTTAAAACCAGTCTCTCTTCCTCACTCAAATTACCTTTAAGCATGTACCTCTGTGAACAAATCCTCCTAAATTCTAACTCCACTAATTTTTCAAAAACAGAAAATTCTGAGCTAAAAGGTGGAATGAAGGTGCTCTTCCTTTTTAAAGGCGTCAATAATGCTTTAGAGTAGAGTATTCACACTCATTCCCAGCCTTACCTTGAAAGAACACCTGTAAATTAAGTTTCCTCAAAAACAATTTAAAATTGACCAAAACCTGCGCCATGTCAAGCCTGAAATTAGGCACAAAATTGACACCCTTAGAAAATACACCAAAGTGTCCATCAGTAATTTCCATCTCGGTGTAATTATAAATATAGAAACCATGTTTTTTTCAACACAGATCTACACATAGCTCCATTAAAATCAGCTTCACAATTGTATTCAATGAGATTTTGTTCAAACATGTCATAGTTTGTCAAAAAGCATGGCTGTACATCACCTTCAACTAAATTCAATTTTCCATTTTCAATTTCAAAAATGTCATTCTGCTCTGATCAATATTCCATCATCTTCACCACAAACAGCATTACTCATAGTACATGTAACTGAATTACTTAAAAATTTGTTAGTATCACTACCTAAAACACTGGACTCATTAGCATTATCACACAACTTCAAAAGGCAATGTTATAAAGCAGGACAGTCCTCCCGAAATAACCCCCTCCGAGAACCTCCGCTCCATCATCCGACCTTTGTTTAACAACCTCTCAGACCTTCTCAGTTCGTGAGGCTGTTCCAATTAGTATTGTATTATAAATTGTGTGATTTAGTTGTATAATGTACTCTGATGAAGCCATATGTCTATGGTGAAAGCGCTTAGTTTTAATCAAGGATACTATCTATGAACAATTGTCCGTGAGCAGTGGTCCGAAGTTGTGTGCTTTTTCTTGGTTTTTTGGACCCTGGTTGGGTGCATTTTATTCTACTTATGACCTAAAAAGGTATTTGGGTACGTTGTTGGTGGTCTGATACAGGTTAGTGAGTGGTCACTTAAAAAATCAGGGAGAGTTCCTACTTTATATACGTTTGAAGAGAATTAGTAAGAATCCAATCTAAGGTGCTTTCTTTGTTATTGGTTTTATTGATCATGGTTGGGGAGGTAATAGCTTGTGAGAAGCCATATAGGTGGTAGGATGTATAGTACTACAGGACTTCCAGTCGATATTAGTCTCCAAGGACTATAGTTTCTTGTAAAAGATTAGACAGCCAGTTTAGAATATTTTCAAAGGGTATGAATGTCATTTCCTGGGGGAAGGTAAATACAAGCAATGTATATGGATTTACATGTGTTTACCTGAAATTTGGAAATTAGGATTTCAGCATTATTGTACACAGGTGGTCTAAGGTTTGCAGTGGTAACCGGTAGCTCTGCTTTATAAAGGACTGCTACCCCCCTCCCTCTTTGTACGGTCTAATCTGAAGATATTGTAACCAGGTGGGATGACTTCATGGTCATGAATTGTAGGCTTTAGCCATATTCCAGATGAAACATGGCATCTGAAATAGGTGGATATCTAAAAGGGCATGGAGGTGGGCAATTTTTTTTTGTTAATGCTACATATGTTAAGATGTGCTATATAGGAGTTGGTTTAATAGGGACATGTGTACTACTAATGTACAAGTTGCCTTGTTCAGTGGCTCAAGTATTGTTTGGGCCAGGGTTAGGATGAATGTCCCCATCTAGCAGCATGTGGAGGTGTGGAAGTGAATTTGGAAGGGAAGAGAAGGTTGGGGTATAATGGTTATTCATAGGTTATTAGACGGGTAATAGTTATAATTAGAGGGGGTAAGAGAGACCAGGAGTAAAAGTTGAGACATGGAATAGAAAATGTAGCCATCATCTTGGCATAAGATGTGGAATGAAAAGGAGGTAGGTAGTATCAATAGTTAAGACGTTGATACAAGGATGGCAGGGAGGTAATGTAATATGACCAGGTGAGGTGATCCGTCAAGAAGGGTGGGAAATGCTACTAAGGTGTGCTTATAGATTGGAGCAGATGTGATAGGGGTGTGATTTACATGAATAATTAGGACCACTGGGGTGGGTGGGAATTGGGGGCAGGGTAGGAGAGCAGAGTGAGCCCACAGGGAGAACAGAGCAGAGAGAGACAAGAGAGTGAAACAGCCAAGGTGAACAATCAGTGGAATGCTGACTGTTAGAGAAAAGTTAATTTGAGGTTGGTATAGAGTGAATAAGTAGAATGGGATAATATAAAGGAGGAAAGTGGGTAATTAAAGCAGAACATGGTTGTGTGAAGGACAATAGTAGGAGGGGTATAGACAGCCAACAGAAGAAGTATTTTCTGGGATGGGGATAGAAAGAGAAAAAAAAAAAAAAAAAAAAAAGGAAAATGTGCCACCTAGTGGACAGTCAAATGAATTACAGCAGAAGTAGTTTCTGGGGAAGGCTAGAAAGACTACCATTTGGCTAAGGGAGGTAATGTTAAAGCAAGAGAGGGACTATACTTTGGCTACAAGATAGGGGGTATGGCTGCTGGCTGACCAGGCAGAGAAGCTTGCAATTAAGAAATAAGCAACCTACAAAATTAGTTTTAAAGTCAGTATGAGGACAACACATACTCTTTCTTTTCTTGGAAGAGCACAGGGGTACACTTATAGGGTGATGTTACAGCCGATAGGTTAGGATGGGTCAGTTGCCTGGTGGGTTCTTATCTCCTGGTGGAGGGTAGGCAAGCTGGAGAGCTCAGTCATGTACATTGATGTATCTTTTCCTCTGGTAGGTGAAGAATCAGCATTTTCTTTACTGGCTCAACCTTCTTGTTCCACTCCACACACTTAAGCAGACAACGTGCTACTGTTTCACAACCTTCCCACAAAGGTCACGCGCTGGTAACATCAGCTTATCCCCCACAATGTAATCCAATAATGAGAAAGCAATTAGAATGTAAGAGCTGTTTGTAAGCATGCAAATGGCTCAAAATGAAAGTAAACTGTTCCCATTTAACCAATCACTGGTGTAACCTCATTCAAGAAGTCCAATACTGAAACATTCACTGCCACCAGTCACTGTACCAAGTCTGACACTAACCCTTTACAACACTCATGTGCTGAGGGTGCAAACTATTTAACTTTGAATTCATCCTCTCAAGGCAAAGATTGCCCAAAACCACATTTGATGAATTTCAAAAAGCATATACTCCTGTTAAAGTAATTGAGAAGCAATTTAAATTAACACTTCTATTCCATATGGAATATCAAATCTATGCATCTTTGATGAAGAAATGCTTTGAATATTGGATGTTGATTTAACGTCTTGGTTCAAAAGTGCCACTGCCAAATATGCAAAGGATGGTGCAACCCTGGCACCCATCACAATTCCACTTGTTTAGAAAGGAATCCAAACAAATAGCAGTACCACAGATTAGTACTTTTCATAGGTTCATACTAGGCTATCTGCCCAAGGGCATTTATAAGCCTAGCCCATAGTTATGTGGCTTTCGCCACCCCTTTAGTTTGAATAAAAACTATGCCTATCATTTTGCTGTGCCTCTGTCAAGCAGTGACACTGAAGTAATCCCTGGGGATTACCTGCAATCTCCCATCCATTGGTCAAGATTCCTCTTGAACAAGGCCAGAGAGGTGCTCTGCCTCACATGTACCGGGACTTTGTTCCACAGCATAGGGAGTCTCTGGGTGATGAATCTGTCCCTCCAGCACGTTCTATTTATAACCGTGTCAAGGTTCAAGTCTCCCGCCCTTGTGGTTCTGAGGGATCTAGATTTTTTGAGGTGAAGCATATTCATCAAATCTGGGTTTGACATGGCCTTATGTCAGGCACAGGTCACCTCTGAGCAAGCGGTATGAGACTGAATAGAGCTGGAGTTCTTTCAGTCGGGCAGCATAAGACATATTTGAGACCCTTTATCCTTTTGGTGAGGAACTTTTGGGGCCTTTCAAGCTGCAGCAGGTGTCTGGTCAGATACATTCCGAACGGGGCATTGTACTCAATCATAGGTCTAATGAGTGATGAGTACAGGGGGACGATGACCTCCCTTGATCTAGATGTGAATCCCTTCATGATCAGGTGGGCGATATAGAAGGTTTTCCTAACTACTTTAGCAACATGAGTGTCAAACGAAAGGCTACTGTCAACCTGGGTCCCCAGATCCCTGATGACTTTCTGTGCTCAGTGGATTGCCACCTATATGGTAGCTAGGGGTAACCTTGTTTTTCCCGAAGGGTATGACTATGCATTTTTTGGCGTTTAACTTCAGGCCATGGCTCTGGCACCAGTTATCCGTTTCTGTGAGGCCCTTCTGGAGGATATGTGTCAGATGTGTTTTCGACTATGGCACCCAGTTTGCAGTCATCTGCAAACTTTGTCAGCCATAACCCTCCTGTGTTTGCTTGTACTTCAGAAAAGTAGATGCCGAACAAGAGTGGACCCAGGACTGAGCCCTGTGGGACACCACTTGTGACAGGCTTTGAGTCTGACATGGCTCCAGCAACTCTGACCCTGTGGGTTCTGTCACTTAGCCAGTTTGCAACCCATCTTGTGATGTATGGGTTAACATTCAAGCTGATGAGTTTTTCGATTATACCCGAGTGGGGTATTGTGTCGAAGGCCTTTGCCAGGTAGAGGTAGGCTGTATGGACTGCCTTTCCCTCATCAATGGCCTTTTGTCTCGAAAAAGTCAACCAAGTTTAAGAGGCAGGATCTGCCTTTGACAAAGCCAAACTGGGTTGGATCCAAAGTCTGCAAGTTCCCTAGGTCTTTATTTATGAGTTCCATTATGATACTCTCCATGACTTTGCAGATAAGGCTTGTCAAGCTAATGGGGTGGTAATTTCCAGGGTCTGTGGAGGCACCGCCCTTATGAAGTGGTACCACAAGTCGCCGTGCGCCACTCCTTGGGTACGTATCCTGAGGTGAGGCCAAGATTAAACAGCTGTCCTAACTGTGGGTTTAATTCCTCGTTGAGTTAGTGAAGCACACAGCTGGGGACACCATCCGGTCCCATGGATGCTGTGTTTTTTGCCTTAGTGAGGGCAGTTCTCACCTGGGCGTTGGAGATGTTTGGGGGGCTACAATCCTCTGGAATAGATCTCTCCTTTTGGGGGGGGGGGGGGGGAGTTTGCACTGAACCTGTCAGCCAGTATGTTGGCAATGTGTGTAGGTTCAGTAATTTTCACATCATTTTGAACTAATTCTGAGCATATCTGGGAGTTTCCTCCTAGGTTTCTAACATAGATAAAGAAGGCCTTATGATTGTCTTTAGAGTCCTTGGCGATTTTTCTCTCAATTTGCCTTGGATGATTTTATGAGAGCTCTTAGTTTTTTACTTATAATGATCAAAGGTGTCTTACCTTTCAAGGATTTTGCTCTATCTTGTAGTAGCTTCCTCCTTTTGTTGTAGAGCTTGTTTATGGCTGGGGTCCACCAGACTGGACACTTGCCTTTGGTACAGAGAGTCTTAGTTTTGTTTGGGATTGCCGGATCCATGCAGTCCTGTAGGTGCTGGTAGAAGGCATTTGTAAGTGATTCAGCGGTTTGAGCGGTTTGAGTAATGTTTACCACTGGCTCAGGGGCCTTAAAGGAGACCACACTAGTTTTTAGAAGTGTGAAATCGGCTTTTGAGAAGTTTTTCACTGTGGTCTTTGTTTCAGGTGGGGGCGGGATGAGGACCTCCAGCGAGATTAGTTTATGATCTGATCTCACCAGTGAGGGGTATACTTCCGGAGTTGAACATTTTGATCCCATGTTCGTGATGATAAAGTATGTTTTCTACTCTTGTGGGGATGGTGACAAGTTGTTCCATGGCATTTGAGTTTATGAACTCCAGGAATCTTTGGGTTAGGGTGTTCGGGCTTGAGTAGTGTTCCCAGTCTATATTAGGGTAGTTGAAGTCACCTAGTATGATGGTGTTTGGAGATACATTTATCCCCTCCAATGTTTTCAGGAAGGCCATGTGAGGTTCCTGAGTTTGAGAGGGTGGCCTGTAACATGCTACAAATTGCAGAGCAGTCTTGCCTATGGTTAATTGCACCTGGATGGTCTCCGATGCATCATGCGTTGCCACCAACCTTGAGGTGTGGGTGTCCTTTATGAATATGGACACCCCCCCTCCTTTCTTGGTGTTGTCTGGATTTTGGGGCCGGAACACATGATATGAGGTGAAACCTGTTAGTGCTGGGGTGCTCTCAGGAGCCTTGAACCAGGTTTCTGTCACAGCACAGACATCGATGTTCTCCATATTGAGAAGGGCCTCGAGTGCGTGCATCTTGAGTGAGACTTCTGGCATTGAGCAGCATTACCCTTAGTTTTTCCTTTTTGGTGTTCTAGGGTGGTAGCTTTAGAATTTGAGCCTTGCCTAAAAAAAGCACTATGGGGGTGGCAAGAGCCTTTGCCAATATCCGGAAGCCCAGGGGTGACAGGTGCAAGCCGTCCCTTGCGAAGCAGCATGGCTTGTCCAGCATGTCATCCCAGGCAGACATTGGATCCCCTTTGAATGACACCAGAATTTAAGCCAATTATTAAAGCTGATCATCTTATCACTGTATTGTGGCATCATTCTAGGTGAAGGTAGGATACTGCTCAAGGTCAGGGTCATACCTGCCTGGGCTACATAATCAGAGAGCTCCTCGATGTCCCTTTTCATGTAGGGACAAGGAGGTAAGTCTCAGGTCGTTGACACCAGCGTGGACAATGACAGTCGTACTTGTACCTGCTGTTGAGAGACCCGAGTGCTTGCGTTGTGGCGGATTCTAGCGCCCGACAGGCAGCTTACTGTGACCTTCTCTTTACTCAGTCTGGTGAGCGGGACGTCAGTGTGTCTGACTATGGAATCACCAATGACAAGTATCTGGCATTTTGTTTGGCCTTAAGGGCTGTGACTGTTTGACACTGACTGTGTGGTCTATGTGTTGCATGTGTTGGGTCGTGAGGTGGTAGTTGTTTGGGTGTCTGCTTTGGTGGCCTCTGCTGTTTTGGTAAATTTTTGATCAGAGCCTCTGAGTATGTCTTTGTGCAAGTATGTGTATGATTTGAAGTTGTGATGGTACCATGTGTGACTGGGTATGTATTGTGTGTGGTTACCTTCTCCTCCTGTCTGGTCTTGCCAGTCCTATGTTGAGAGAGCTCAGCCTCCAGTTTGGCCGTATAGTTGCATCTCTCGCATGTATTTGTGTTTTGTGGGAGAAGGAGAGGATTGTCTGTGTACATGAGGCAATTGTAACATTGCCTCAATATTCCCAGGTTCACCAGTTGAGCTGGAGAGGACACTAGCAACTGATCCCTCGACATACTAGAAGTAGTAGATAAAGAGACTTTCAAAGGACTCCGGAGGAAGTGGGTTTTAGGCTGGTGGGGTACTTTCTATAATAAGAGTGCTTTATCAAGGTGCAAGTACTGTAGGAGTAAGTGCTAGGCTTTACAGATAGAGAATAGTCTACTTGGGAATCAAGTAGAGATGAACTTTTCAGTTATAGGATATACTGGTTAGATCAGCAGTACAGCTCGAGGAAGGTAGTTCTAAGGGAAAATTGGAAGAGTGGAATTTAGATGGCCCAAATAGTTTAACCTTGTTTAACCGCCGCTGCTCTTGTGTGCAACAGTGGTAACTCCGATAAATCAGCTACGCTGCTTAGTGTGTTTTATAGCAGGGGGCTGAAGGGAGCTAGGAATTGGCCCAAAACGACCAATGGACTACTAGTTTCTGGCTGAAACTTCACCAAATTGGAACAAAAAGGCCGCTCAGTGCTTCCCACTCCCACTGGTAAGCAAAGAAACTTCCCTCCTTCCTAATAAGGCAATGGATCAGTAACAGGAACTAAAAACAAAGCCCATGGATCAGCAACTCTGAAACTGGACTTCTCTAGTTCAGTAAGGCGGGAAAACAAGAGATTTTTTTGTTTTATTACAGAGACAAGGAAAAAAAGACAGTAAATGCTATAAATGCTGTAAATCGGCTAGCACACTTTAGTGTGTAGCCTACAGAAACAATTTGCAACAATTAGTAACTTAAAGTGCAATAAACAGTGTAAAATGCAGAAATCACTTAAAAGTAGCAGTAAAACAGGCGAAATGCAGTCACTAGCTTAACAGTGGGAAAGCCACAAAAAATACTTCTATCTGGTAGAAAGTCACTCTTTCAGCTCTCTGCTGCTTGGATCACTCTGCAGGCCACCACGAGGATCTGTGCCGAGTTGGTACAAGCTGGAAAACGCGCGTTTAGCATGTTATAGCAGGGGGCTGAAAGGAGCTAGGAATTGGCCCAAAACGACCAATGGACTACTAGTTTCTGGCTGAAACTTCACCAAATCTGACAAAAAGGCCACTCAGTGCTTCCCACTCCCACTGGTAAGCAAAGAAACTTCCCTCCTTCCTAATAAGGCAATGGATCAGTAACAGGAACTAAAAACAAAGCCCAGGGATCAGCAACTCTGAAACTGGACTACTCTAGTTCAGTAAGGCAGGAAAACAAGACTTTTTTTTTTTTTTTTACAGAGACAAGGAAAAAAACACAGTAAATGCTATAAAAACAATTCACATGCAGTGCAAGCTGGCACACTTGAGTATGTAGCAATATTAGTCCACACACAGTATGAAAAAAATGTAATTAAATTAAAAAAAGACTAAAAGCAAGTGCAGAAAGGGTTTATTAGATAGAATGCGGTAAAGAGATGGGACTGGGGGAGTGTCCTAGATCAAATCTACAGTGGGGCGGGCACTGCAAAAGCCACCAAATTTAAACTACATCCAAGAACAGGGAGGGGGGGTGGGGAAGACAGTTTCAACAGAGCTAGATCTGAGGAATCAGTCCAAGTTATAACAACCACAATAAAATGCAGGAAATATACTTAAATCAGCTTATGTCCAGCTGATGTATGCAGACAAATCTCAGTAGCAAGCAACTCTACTTAAGTTTGGAAACTGACAAATTCACGTATGGCTTCTATTCCATCTTGGAGATGGAACCCATGAACCTGCGTCTAAAAAATCGGGCCAAGGACCCAAGTAAGCCTAGGATGGCATAAAGGTTAAGGTGTTTACCTTTTGAAACACAAGGTGCAGGGTTCGATTCTCACACAGGGTAACTGGCTAGAATTAAAATGGTCCACAAGGGCAGTTAGGTTCATAGATTAGTACTAGGCTATGTCTAGTAATCTATGAACAAGGTACCCTGACTTACACCAACCAAGAGTTGGTTATTTTCATGTGCCCCTGTCGAGCAGGGGCACAGAAGTGAAGATTTTTCCTGAAGAGTGCTAATGAGGAACTTTGCTAGACATAGATGGGTAGTTTTTTCTGGGAGTATGGGAAGACTATGGGACAGGAATCTATCCCTCCAGCATGTCCCGTTTAGTGTGGTGACAAGGTTTAGGTTCCTAGAGCATGTAGCTTGGAGGGTGTGGGATTTCTTTAGGTGCAGCATATGCAACAGCTCTGGGTTTGACATAGCTATACATGTTGGGCAGAGATCACCTCTGAGTAGGCAATATGCTATGGAGTAAAGCTGCATTTTGAGCCAGTCAGTGTAGGGCATCTGTTTTGAGGCCAGTAATCCTTTGTGAGGTACTTCTGTGTCCTTTCCAGCTGGGGTGTTGTACGAGTGTCAAGTAGAGGGGAAAATGGACCTCTTCCTAAATAAGAACCCTTTGAGGTGTACCACATAATGGGGAGAGGGAGATTAATGCCAAATGTGAGAGTTGGGGACCCAGGTGGACAGTAAAGTAGACTGCTGCCTATGTGGTAGCTCATGGGTACAGATTACAAGGGGATGACCATGCATACAAGGGGATGACCATGCACTTTTTGGCATTGAGCTTGAGGCCATGGCTGACACCAGGCATCTGTCTGAGGCTCTTCTGTAGATATCACATAATTTGGGGACTCACTATGGCTCCTAGTTTGCAGTCATCTGCAAACTTACGTTAGCCAAAGGCCTTTGGTGTTTGGCATCTACCTCTCTGAAATACAGGCTAATTAGAGGTCCCAGGACTGAACCCTGTGGTACTCCCACTAGTCACTGGTTTGAAGTCAGATTTGGAGTCTGCAACTTTTACAGTGCAGTTCTGTCAGTGAGCCAACTGGCAACCCATCTTGTGATGTAGGGATTTATACCTAGTTTAGTGAGTTTAGCTATAATTCACTAATCTGAGATGGTGTCGAAAGCCTAAGAGAGGTCAAGAAAGGCTGCGAGAACCACTTTACCCTTGTCTACAGCTTTGGTAACTGCCTCAAAGTCTCAGGTTA
This sequence comes from Protopterus annectens, assembly GCF_019279795.1. Classification (NCBI taxonomy): domain Eukaryota; kingdom Metazoa; phylum Chordata; order Ceratodontiformes; family Protopteridae; genus Protopterus; species Protopterus annectens. Next base: position 513,311,790 of record NC_056734.1, on the reverse strand, counting down.
AGTAAGCATGATCTGCCTTCACACCCAAATTGGGTGTGGGCCAGAGTTTGGAGGTAACCAACATCTTTGTTTAGGAGTTCCAGGAGGATAAGTTTCATGGCCTTACCGACCAGGCTCGTCAGGCTAATAGGGCGAGTTCCCAGATCAGTGGTGGCTCCCCCTTTGTGGAGTAGGATAACTGTTGATGTGCACCATTCAGTGGGTACAAAGCCTGATGCGAGACTGATTGAACATTGTGCTTAGGTGGGGAGCCAGTTCGTTCTGAAGGTAGTGCAAAACCCAGCCTGGGATGTTGTCCAGGTCCCATGGATGCTGTTTGGCTTTTAGAGTGCATCTTCTACCTGCGTAGTTGTGATTAGAGGGACTCTCCATTCTTCCTGTATAGATATGGGCCCTTTACAGGGGGGGGGGGGTAAAGTTAGCACTGAACCTGCCAGGAAGTTGGCAATCAGTTGGTTCTGTAATTTTCATGCAGTTGTGCTGCAACTCAGAGCAGATCTGGGTGTTGCCATGGAGATTCTTAACATAGCTATAGAATGCTTTGTGGTTGGTCCCTAGAATCAGTGGAGATTTTAAATTTTGTAGCTAGCTTTGAGGATCTTATAAAAAAGGGATCTCTGCTTCTTACTGAGGCGGACTAGGAAGCTCATCCACGCATGGGATTTTAATATTTTGCAACAGTTACTTCCTTCTGTTTTAGAGTTTATGGCAGGGGACCACCAAATTGGCTTCCTTTCTGGAGGACAGTGAGTTGGTTCCAATTAGGAGAGCACGATCCATGCACTTGTCTAAGTGCCTATATAGAGAGTGCATGTGTGTAGGATTCAGCAGTTGTATTTGTATTGTTCATCTGCATGGGTATCATGAAGTTCGCCACTTGGCTTTGGAGAAATTTACTGTGATTTCCTTAGTGGGGGGGGGGGGGGTAAGACATGGATATCTAGGGTGATTAGCTTATGGTCAGATCTGACCAATGAGGAGTTTACTTCAGGTGTGGAACACCAGTCACTCATGTTGGTAATGACTACGATATTGTTGCCCCTTGTGGGGGTGTGGACAAGTTTATTCACAGCATTATGAATTCCAGACAGTGTTGAGCAAAGGAGTAGTTTTCCCCAGTTAATGGTGGGGTAGTTGAAACTGCTCATTATTAGGGTGTGGCTAAACCCCAATATTTTCCAGTACATCAAGCAAAAAAAAAAAAAAAAAAAAAAAAAATCCTGGGGCATGGTGGGGGATCTGCAGCAAGCTACAATTTGGATTACAGTTTTGCCCCAGAGTTAGTTGCACTTTGATAACCTCGGATGCATTATGCTAAGCAACTAGCCTGAAGGTGTTAATATCCTCAAATAGACACCTCCGCCTTTGGTGTTCCGGTCCAGGTTAGGTGGCTGAAAAGTGTGGTACAAGTTAGTCTGTTAATACAGGAGTTCTCTCGAGCCTAGAACTGGGTCTTGGTCATTGCACAGATATCGATCTTCTCCATTTTAAGGAGTGCCTCGAGGTAGTGCATTTTGAGATTTAGACCTAGCACAGAGTAGCATGACCATCAGTTTTTGATTGTTATGGTGGTGAATTTGTAGTCATTTGAACCTTGCCTAAAAAGGCACTATAGGGGCAGCAAGAGCCTTAGCCAGCATCTGGCATCAGAGAGGTGACAGGTGCAGGCCATTTCTGGGAAAGCATAAAGGTCTATCGACCATGTCGTCCCAGGCAAACTGATACTGGATCCCCTTAGAATGACACCAGAAGCTTAGCCAATAGTTGAAGTCAATCATTTTGTCCTAGTGCTGTGGTATTCTGGACCATGGCAGGATGCTATGCTGGGCTAGGGTCATACCTGCTTGGGCTACAACACTGGAGTGCTCTTCCATGTCTTCATGTAGTTCAGGGAGGTACATCTCAAGTCACCAACAGACAATGAGTGTCCTATTTGTACTTGAGTGACCTGAGTGCGTGGGTTACGTGGCAGATCCTGGCACCCAACAGTAATTTTCTCCTCGTTTAGTCTGGTGAGTGGGACATCAGTGTGCCTTACAAAGTCACATGACTAGTGTTTTGGGTACATAGTTTTGCATTATGGGTTGTGGTAGAGTGGCACACTGTCTGTGGGCTGTGTCATTTGGGTTGCAGGGGTGGAGGTTGCTTGCATTTCTGCTTTGGAGGTCTGTTGCTTGAGCAGATTATAGAAGGCCTCCGAGAAAATTTGTGGATTTTGGTGGTATAGGCTTAGTTGGACTATGAGGTGTGGTGCTATGCAAGTGTTTACCTTCTCCTCAACTGTCAGGTTCAGTCTTGGTTGGAGAGGGCTTTACCTCCAGTTTGGCTAAGTAAGTGCATCTCTCACAGGTTGTGGTGTTGGGTGGAAGGATAAGAGAGTTGTGTGTACATGAAGCAATTGCTCATTGCCCCAAGATGTCCAGATTCAGAGACAGGAAACACTGGGAGCCAACCCTTGGACATGCCAAAAAAAAAAAAAATAAAAAAAAAATTTCCTCTAGACAAGTGAGTCGAGTACAAGAGTTGTTCTCTAAACTAGCGAGGAAAGAGATTTAAAACGTTTCCTCTAAGTAAAGAGGAATGTGGAGTACTATAGTAAATTTGTAGCTTATTCAGTGCTAAACAAGAAGTTCTGTAGTGCCAAGCATGAATAAAAGTGCTAAAACCAAGAAGCTGTACCTGGATCTTGTGGTAGATAGGCTTGTGGGGCTCAAGCTTACAAACAGTCCTGGTTACAGCAAATCTGTATCTGGACTAGACTAGTTATAGGAAAGGCAGGAAACAAGCTTAGAATTTTTTTTGGAAAATGGAAACTGAGAATGGAGAAACAGAAGAGAATTCAAAATTAAGGACCCAAGTGGATTGCCCTTGTTCTCTGTATTAGGTAGAGTGAGCTAGTGACACTAGACGAAGAGAGCTGAAAAGATGGGACTGGTAGGAGTGTCTGAAGTTAAAATATGATCTCACTGTACTTGAGTGAGCAAATGAGACCCAGGAGGAACACTAATTTTAATTTCTACAGGATTGGTGGGCAGAGATAGGGAGAGAGCACAGTATTCTATGAAACAAAGAAAAATTACTAGAGAGACAGACAATATTAAATGAAAATTAGACAGAAAAATGAAATTCAGTACAATCCAACACTGCAAGTTTGTACTTAACTCTGCTAGTAATGCAGTTGATTGTATGTATGTAGCAGAAGCCAAACAACTGTAGGTATTGAGACATGCAAAGAAAAACATCCAAAAGATGCAAGACACCAATCTGCAAAACATGCCTGACGTTTCTTTAAATTCTAATAAAAAGACCGAGTCTTCAATATACAACTCAGAGGACTGAACTATTAAATTTAAAATATAGTATAAATACCCTGAAATCTGTTCAGTCTCATTTCCTTGCAGATACCACTGGTCTAAAAAGGTGGTTTCATAGCATCTTTATGTACTTTGGGGAATTCCAAATAGTATTGGACATTTGAAGCTACTCTACCTTTACATTCATAAAGATTACAATACAAATCCCCACAAAAGAAGTTATTGAAAAGCTTTCCCACTTTGTCCACTCAATACTCTTTAAGAGAACTAGGGTTTCTCAAAACCACCCATTTTGTCCTGATTTTGTGCCCACTTGTTCCTTAAAATCAGACTCTTAAAAGCTTACAATCCTGTTTCACACAACACGTTGCAAGTACTTGCATGGTTTCTTCAAATCTTTCCTCAAGTCTTCTTGATACTGTGAAGTGTCATGCAAGATGGAACTTAAGATTCTAAAGTAGAGTCTAAAATAAGACAATGGTATTGGTCAAACATACAGATTGTGTGGGAAGATAGTTTTTTTTTTTCTCCAGTACTATCTTAGTTCTCCAACATTGTGTCCCAAGCATTCTAAAAACTTCTGAACTACAATCAGAATTAGAAACCTTCAAATTTTGAAATGTCCTAGGATTTCTCCTTTGCCTTCGAATTTCTCCGTCTCCACTTTGGAGTTTGAGAATTGCCAGAAAAAATTGTCAAGTGGGGGATGGAAACAAAATGGGCAGAAAAATCTATAGATGTACTGGGGGTTTCATTTATTCCAGAGGACTGATTTTATACAAAACGATGGTATATTTACACTTTCCCCACTTTACCAGCAATTCCACTGTACGATTGAAACTGATGAGATCTTACATTACTGTCAAATACCCTCATTTCTTGACTTGTCTAAGTTTAGGAAAGTCATTTATAAGCAAAACCAATACTTAAGCCAATTTTCTTGAATAAAGGAACCAAATCTTTGAATAAACTTCTGTTGTAAACACCATCATTTGGAAATTTTGAAATTCCAAAACCAAAACAGTACAGGCTTGACCAACAAAGTCTTCCAAATAAATTTCATATTCAAGATTTGTATTTGGTCACCAGATTTTCCAATTTAAAAAAAAAATAGATTTTTAAAGATATAAAAAACATCCAACTATGTGAGACTAGCCAAGAATATTGTTGGAAGCAGCACTTTAAATGAAAAAAGTGTTACTTGCATACAAAATCAAAAACACTTTACATTTGTTGACTTGGTCAAGAAACTACAATCGTTCAAATCCACACTGGTCAAAGTGGCAGTTCCATATGGATGGACAGGTGCAGATCTCTCAAACTGTTCCATGATGCTTGTAATCTAGGACACTGCTGAAGTGGAGTGTTAAACCTGCCCGATCTGCAACAGGGTGCACTGAAAATATGAGAAGCATGTCCTGTGAAAAGGATTCTCCAGGCATGCTGAAGCTGATCTCTAGATTCAGAGAAAGGTCTACGGTGAAAATATTAAACAAAAGCACTTAAAAACGGCAAAAAGCAATGCAACATTCAGACATAAGGACATGCAGGATACCACACAAAGACCTGGTTAAAATAAACAGAACACTGCATACAAGACAAAAAGTTATGCAGTTATCAATGTTCCATGTTGGTTGTCCAGCTCACCTTCACTATGCTGGGACAGTGTCTCTAGCACCTTTCTGGGGTGGCTCAAGAAAATCTTCCAAACAGTGGACCCAAAGGAAGCCCCGTTCCAGGAGGCCACATCTACTTTGTAATGAGTAAGGTGTTACCCATGTGGCTACTACACAAACACCTTCTAAAAGGGTGCCTGGCCTGAAGGCAGAGGAAGCATTAATAGCTTTAGTGGAATGGCCCTTAACTTTGCCTGGTAAAATTTTCTGCCTTGAGCTCTATATGGGAAGGAAATAGAATCTGTGAGCCATTACGAGTGTCACTTGATACTGGTAATACTTTTCCCCCCAAAAGGACACAAACTGTATAATGTTTTGTCCCCCCCCCCCCCAAAAGGAGAGATAACTATCCCAGCGGATTGTAGCCTCCCAGACATCTCAAATGCGCAAGTGAAAGCTGTGCTCTCTAAAGCTAAACACACAGCATCAATGGGACCGGATGGTGTCCCCGGCTGTGTGCTACACGAGCTAAGAGGAATTAAACCCGCACACAAGGCAGCTGTTTAATCTCAGCCTTACCACAGGATATGTGCCCAAGGAGTGGCATATGGCAACTGTGGTCCCACTCCACAAAGACGGTGCCTCTACGGACCCTGATAATTACCGCCCCATAAGCTTAAGTCTAGTCTGCAAAGCTATGGAGAGGATCATAATGGAGCTAATAAACAAAGATATAGGGGACTTGCAGACATTGGACCCGACCCAGTTTGGCTTAGTCAAGGGCAGATCATGCCTTTTGAACTGGTCGACTTCTTCAAAACAGTCACCAAGGCCATTGAGGGAAAGGCAGTCCATACAGCCTACCTTGACTTTGCAAAGGCTTTCGACAATACCCCACTCTGGTATTGTAGCAAAAAAACTTACCAGCTTAAATGTAAACCCATATGTCACAAGATGGGTTGCAAACTGGCTTAAGGACAGAACCCACAGGGTTAGCGTTGCTGGCACTATGTTAGACTCCAAGCCGGTCACAAGTTGTGTCCACAGGGCTCTGTCCTTGGCCCCCTATTGTTCGGCATCTACTTCTCAGAAGTACAGGCCAACATGGGAGGACTTTGGCTGAGTTTGCAGACTACTGCAAACTGGGTGCCATAGTGGAAAGAGCATCGGACACCGATATCGTTCAGAAGGGACTCACGGAAACAGATAGCTGGTGCCAGAGCCATGGCCTGAAGTTAAACGCCAAAAAATGTACAGTCATACCCTTTGGGAAAAACAAGGTAACCCCAAGATACCATATAGGTGGCAATCCACTAAGCACAGAAGAGGTCATCAGGGACCTGGGGACCCAGGTTGACAGTGGCCTTTCTTTTGACACTCACGTTGCTAAAGTGGTTAGAAAGACCTTCTACATTGCCCACCTGACCATGAAGGGATTCGCATCCAGATCTAGTGAGGTCATTGTTCCCCTGTACTCTTCACTTAGACCAATGATAGAGTATAATGCCCCATTCAGGATGCATCTCACCAGACATCTGCAGCAATTGGAGAGACCCCAAAAGTTCCTCACCAAAAGGATAAAGGGACTCCAAAATCTGTCATATGCTGCCAGACTGAAGAAACTCAGCTCTATTCAGTCGCATACCGTCTGCTCAGAGCAGACGTGCTTGACATACAAGGCCATGTCCAACCCGGAATTAATGGACATGCTCCACCTCAAAAAATCCAAATCCACCAAAACCACTAGAGCAAGCGACTTAAACCTTAGCACGGATATAAATAGGATGTGCTGGAGGGATAGATTTATCACTCAGACTCCCTATGCTGTGGAATAAAATCCCAGTCCATGTGAGGCAGAGCACCTCGTTGGCTCTGTTCAAGAGAAATCTTGACCTGTGGATGAGAGATCGTAGGTTTACCCCGGGAATCTGTCACTGCTGGACAGAGGCACAAACTAATGGGCACAGTATTTTTTCATATAAGGTGTGGCGTAAGCCACAAAACTTTGGGCTAGGCTTATAAATGCCTTAGGGCAGATAGCCTAGTATAAACCTATGAACTTGGTCCGACTTTGTGAAAAAACTAGTTAAGGAGGGAGTGTAGCTAGAACTTGAGAGTTCTGTTATTAGTCTTCAGGACTAATTGCCACCAAGAGTCTTCCATGACAAAACCTGTCACATGATGCAGGTTCAAAGGGATGCATAATTAAAAGATTGAACAAAATTTAGATCCCATGGAGCTGGAAGCTCCCTGGAGGCGTTAGCAGAAGGTCCCTTTTAGAAAGGTTTGTGGGACATGATTTTTCAGCCCCATTTCCCCAAAATATGAAAGTTGGATATAGCAGCTAACTGGACTAATTGTAGCAGTCACCGCCCCACCGTTAAGTTTGGCAAGAAATTGTAGCACTGCAGTAATAGCAGCTGTAAAAGTATCTATATTGTTCTGAGGCCCAGTGTGAAAAGCTTTTGGGAGTACAGCTTTCTGGTGGAAGGATGGGGGAAAGAAATCAGAACATGTCTAACTGCCGGGGAGATGTCAGAGCCTGGCTATTTGTGGAACTGGAGCAGCCATGCTGTAAACTTTAAGAGTCTAGATTGGATGGAACATCCCTTACAACGGGTCAAGAGGTCTGGAACTGGGTCCAGGATCCACAGTTCCTCTTAGGTCCACAGAAAGGAGGAACCAAAATTTGCTGAGGCCAGCATGGAGCTGGAAAAGTGCTTCTCAACGCATTTGCTTTCCAAAAGATTTCTGGTATCAAGGGAAGAGGGAAGGTATAAAGTAATCCAGGGGCCAATCACATATGAGCACACCCCTCAGACAAAGCCAAAGGGGGAATCAGGGCAAAATAACTGCTGCATCTGGCATTCATGGATGCGGTGAAAAGGATGCAGTGGAGCTGTCCCCATTTGCAGAAAATCTCAACAACTTCTTGTTTTACTAAACTATCATCAGGCATCACAATGGCTCTGCTGAGTTTGTCTGCTATCAAGTCAATTTCCCCAGATGTGCACTGAAGTCAGAAAAAGTTGGAGTGACAGCCCATTGCCATACTCTGACTTGACAAGGGTAGGGTATGGTTCATCCTTGTTTATGTACCACTACTAACATGCAGTCAGTCCAAATTGCGGTAGTCCCGATAGGGACAGAGTCCTGGAATGCTAGCAACACAAGCACTGCACTCCTCTCTAGGACTTGGATATGCAAGTGGTTCTCATGTTCCGGCCAGATGCCTTGGACAGTTTCCCAGATGTCCCCCCACCCTGAGAAGGGTTTGTGATCAATGTGGCTGTTTGTGGAAAAACAAATGGATGTCCTGTGATCAAAGTAGTTTGAAGCCACCACTGTAGGTCCTTTTTTGCATGACTGAATTACCTTGTGCGACAGTGGTAGACCTTACATGAACCACTGGGAGAAAAGTAGCCATTGAAGGACTAGTGTGTAAACGCACTAGAGGCAATAAAATGATAGCAACTGCCATGGTGCCCAGAATCTGTAAGAGTCTGAACCTTTTTGTATATTAAGTTCTTGATTTAACAGTGTAGGGAGTGAATCCTTTCAAGGTAAGTTTGGCCAACATTTCCTTAGGGTCTAATTCTGCACCCAAGAATATAAAAGACTGACTGCAACAAGGTAGACTTTTTGAAATTTATTGTAATGCCTAGCTTGGTACAGAGATGGACTATTTCATCCTTTGCTTGTACTAGCAGATGCTTTGTGGTGGCAGTTAGGAGCCAGTCTAGGCATGGGAACACCTGGAATCCCTGGTGCCTTAAGTCAGCTTTAAACTACTACCATGCATTTGGTAAACACTCCAGGGGCTGTAGTGAGACCAAAGGGCAGCACTCAAACTGGTAGTGACTGGCTCCCAGCTGGAAGCACAAGTGTCTCCTGGATCACTTGTCCATTTTTATGTGGTAGTACACATCATGGATGTTTAGTACATCCAATTGAGTTTACCTAGAAAGAAAAGTAGCAAGTTCAAGTACTTTGTCTGCAGGGACATTTTGGATGACTTTCTAGCAACTTCTGTACTTCTAATGTCGATTGGGAAAATAATCCAGTCCAGATATTCCTCCCAGTCAGACAGACCAAAGGGAGAGTGGAAAAGGGTATGCAATAACCTATGGATAGGATAGTTTGTACCCATTTGTCTTGCATGATATCTAGCAGGTGTTTGGGTACAATGAGGTGTTCCCCCGACTGCCTCCAGAAACACACCTCCACTTCAGAGCATCAAAAGGGCATTCCAGAGAAGGAAAGCCTGTCACCCTGGTTCTGAAGACCCCCTCTGCCACAAGGTTGGAGTCTTCCACTGTTACCCCCCCCCCTGGGGGGGGGGTCAATGTGCATCAGGAAATACTCTTTGGGACTTGCAGAAATCACATTCATCCCACCCCCCCGATCTAATGGGGACAGTAAAACTGACCCCCTACACCAGACAGTTTCCATCCTGCTCACACCTGTGAAGGTCTCAACTTTGGGCCTGAACAATGATGAGCCAAACTGGGCTTCAGTGAAGGACGACTTGAAATGTTCAGCAAAGTTAGACGCATCCAGGAATGTCTCCTTAAATAAATGCCTGTATCTGCTGCACTGCTTGCTCCATCAGCTGCATAAGAGATCAGTCTCATTGGAGTTTAAGGTGGAGAGCGGAGAGGAAAGTTTGAGAACCCAGCAGCTACATTACCCTGAAGGGAATCTCCTAGCTCTTTCAGGAGAGCTCTGTTGTCTCAAAGTGGGTCAAGTAATTCAGTGATCAAAGTGTAAATGCCACTGAAGAAAATGTACGCTTTCCATATCTGTCCATAGTCCATGAGTCTTTATTTCGGTGGATGAACAGACAAGAAAGTTGACCATTCCTTCTTGGTGGCTGCTGAACCACAGCATCTACTGGACACCTTTGGTTAATTCTCCGTTGGTGCTGTAATAAATTTGTTACATGTTGAACAGGTTCCACTGTATCAGGAGAGCCTCATGCCTAAGCAATCACATTCAGTTGGTCAAAGGGTGCAGACACCCAAGAGGTGGAAGAGCAACACCCAAAAAGTGTCCAGGTAAACAGACTCTTCCTCAGAAGGATGTGGGATTGCAGCCACAACTCTGTTGAAGAGTGGCCAAAATGTTTGCAATGGAGACATCTTCAGAGGGGAACCCTTCCAAATCATCCTGGTCAGTGTCTGAAGTGATAGACCCATCCAGGGAATCCAAGTGCTTCCTCTTGCACAATCTCTTCAGGAGGGACCTCTTGCCGGTAGGGCTTCCTTGTGCTTAGGTTCTCTACATGTGGGGGGTGGGGAGGCGATTGTGCTGAGAAAAGCACTTTTGGGGGAAAGAGTACTCCAACCCGAGTGGAGCCAGAGGTGACAGCACTCTATCAGTGCAAAAGCTCCCTCACCCTACTGAGGTAGTCCCTGGTTCCAAAGAACCAAAAAAGAAACTCTGAAACAGATGTAGGTGCACAGCCAAGCCAAAGCACAGAGGGGCAAAAACGGCTCAAACGGTAGTCCAGACTCTGGAGACCAACTGCTCCTAGACTCCTCAGATTCCAATGGAACCAAGACGGTCAGAGCAGATGTCGGAACAGACACTCCTGTTGGAGGCCAACACTTCTACCACTATTGGGTCCAAGTCATCTGGCTCCAAAGCCCTCAAATCGGTCGGAGAAGGAACTGAAGGAGATGGTGCCTTTGGCTCTGGTTCCTTTTGGGTTGGAGTCAGGAATTTTTGCCAGTGCTGGTGTATGAAGTAGTAGTCTCTTCACCACCTGCTCCACATAGGACAAACTCCTGGAAGAATGGGAGGAGAATGAAGGTGATCTGGCCATTTCTAGATGCAGAGATCTCAAAGTTGGAGTAACAGGCTCCAAACCTGGGGACAGTAAACTGTGCGTTTGTTCCATAATTGCAAAATGAACTGAAGGGGTAGACTTCTTGGAGCCAAGAGCCCTTTGTTCTGAGATAGGTGATTTGGCCACAATATTTCAGGCGGCCCCAACGCAACAGTTCTCTTCCCCAATTTCACTGATTTAGAGGAAGGGGACCCTGAAGGTTTGGAGCTCTGAGACTTCTAAAGCCTCTGAAAAAGGAACCATCAATAACACTCTTACAAGCTTATTCTTGTGTTCATGGAGCACTCTGCTACTTAGAGCATGACAAAAGGTGAAGATTCACCCACAAATCACAGGTACTACAGGAAACTTGCAATCAGAGGGGGGGGGATACACACCAGAATAATCTAAAATAGCAAGTTTTTTTTTTTTTAATCCACAATAATCTGTAAGAAAAAAACAAACAAAAGATTCCTCCAAGTTAAACGAATTGGTCTGACAAGTACTGGGAAAAACAGGAGGGGGAGCAGCCCTACAGGCTGCCAAGAGCCCTCCAACTTAAACAAGCTACCTGAATGATTAAAAAGGAGCTTGAGGTAAAGGATAGGGAACTAGAGATACAGGTATGCCTGACTAAAGGATGGCCAACAATGGCAGTGTGGAGAAAAAAAACACAAAAAAAACTTAAATGTTAACTATAAGCAACTTCGCGTTATTAGTGCTGAAAAAACGCAAGTTGAAATGAAAAAAGCTGGCCAAATTACACTTTGTCATTTAACCAGGTTGGTCCATCTGAGCCAAAAGTCTGTTTTCAGTGGAGTCAGGAGAAACATGGCATTAGAATGCATAAATTACAAAAAAACACCCCACAAGTTATATTATACATTCATAAAACAGAAAAAGAAAAATGAATAAATTGTTGCACATGTTTACAACAGAAGTTACATGAAAAGTAACTAAACAGGCAAGTTCATGCGAGTAGGTCATAACAGAAAAAAGATCTAGATCGGTAGTGAACATTAGTGCTGTAGAAGAAGGCTGAAAGATTATTAATGGGGGAGGGGATCAAGTACAGTCTTCGCACAGGCAGGAGCTAGAGTTCTGGAACACACTAGAATTAGACAGGGTATGTAGAAAAAAAGATTCACCTATAAACCAGAGAAACTGGAAGGAACAGACTGCATTAATTTTATGAAATCACAAATAAGCAACTGGACTAGTCTCACAGGAGTTGGCTAAAAGGGCATGTGTATGCTCCTGCCTGTGCAAAGACCATACTAAGAGAACACACTAGACCTTAAACATTGAAGATGCAATCCTACCAGAAGACATGGATTCTGACAAAACTGTGGCAGGATGACAAAATGCTAGAAGTGGGAAGCAGTTTCTAGAGGATTACTCACTGTATACCAGGCCAGAAGGAGTAAATTCATTCCACCATTCAAGGAATGTGAAGATGCAGGTGTGCAATTCAAACCTGCTGTACCCAGCTGAAAGGTATTCTTGCCTAGAGGGACACATTTTTCTGATTGTGTACATGCTAAGAACAAAAGTGAGCCTTGCTTTTTCTTCTGAAGGCAGAGACTGTACCTCTGAAACTAACCACCATTTTGATGGAAGATGTTGGAAATAAGGACCACGAGAGTTATACTAGAAAAACTGCTTACATTGGAAATGAAGCAAAGACAGGATTTAAAGATGGAGATTAACAGTAATTAAACCAGCAACTTAAAGGGATTATAATGAAGAATTACATGTGAAATATTACAGAAGAAAATCTGGAAATGTTGAACTTTTGTGGAGGAATCTAAAGTATTTGCCCTACTTCAGGTCATTAATGTTTCACTTATGAAAGAGGAAGAGGGAAGAATGTCAACCTTAAGAAAACTTTATAGTACTCTGTAGTGTACGGTTTTCTTTACATGCTGAAAAGTTTTCAAAGTGTAATGGGGATTGTAAATCAGTGCTGCCCCCTTCCTTCTGGTTCAGTTTTAAAAAAGACAGGCTCTGCAAAGTAAAAAAAAAATATGAATAAATGGTAAAGAGCATGACCAAAGAAAAATCAATGTGCTCATTCCTGCATAAAGGATTATATCAAGAACCTCATTTAGTGAAAGTACATGGGGAAAAAAAAAAGTTAAACATTAGGTGGTTTTTCCAACAAGTGATTTATGCTTGGTAGCAATTCTGTCTCTGGCCCTCAAGTCTCCATGGAAATAATCCGTTAAACACATTTGTTTAAATCTGGTGGAGTAACTGGCTGAGAGAGGGGAAAAGAGAAAATGGCTAGGACAACATTCTCTGAAAACATGGCATGGACAACTTTTCAAGTTAACACAAGTAGGAATGTGGCTGTTTCAGACATTTGTTCCCATCAGGAGGATAAAACTTCAATATTTGAAGATGTAAATAGGGGTGCTAGTATTCAGTACGTTTTAGGATGTATTGGGGATTTGTTTTGTTTGAGGGATTTCACTAAACGGTTTATGATGTAACATGCTGAAATGAATACAAGAAAAAGTACAGTTGTGTACTCGTACCATAAATGTAGATGTTAAGAGTGTGTTCACTGTTGCAATCACTGTAGGGTTCTTCCTGCTAGCAGCAGCCCTCGATCGGCCAGAGTCCCAAAGTCTGGGTCCGACGTCAGTGGAGGTCGCTCCTTCCCTGAGGAGTGCCAGGGGTATAAAGGCCCCAGCTGATGCCACTCTCCTCAGTTTCTTGCCCCAGATGTCAGGTGCCCAAAAACAAAAGGCCAATAGCTTAGGTCAGAAGAATAAGCATGCAAAGTAGAACATACACAAAAGTCACCAGCAAATATACCTCAGAGGAAGAGTAGTGCCAAGGAAACAGACAGTACTCCTAGAAACAGCAAAAGAGGGGATAGGAGGGAGGGTAACCCAGACTGCAACAGTGAACACTAACATCTACATTTATGGTAAGATTACACAACTGTACTATGTTCATTGTGGTTCACTGTTGCAGTTATCACTGTAGGGTTGAATCCCAAAGCTAAGAAAGGGTGGCTGGGCTGGACATGGTACAAAAGGGGCAGCTACAAGGCCCTGCAGGACTGCAGAGGCAGAGCCTGCCCTAGATTTAGAGTAGAGTAGAGGGAGGTTGTAGTGCTTGGAAAAGGTATGCACAGAACTCCCAAGTAGCAGCTTCCAAGATTTGATTTCAATGGTAGGAACTCCACTGAGGAAGGCTGCTGAAGTAGCAGCAGCTCTGGTAGAATGTGTCCTAATGTTGATGGGAACTGGTTTGCCATGATGAGTGTAACAGAACCTGATGCAGAGGGCAATCCACTTAGTAGTTTAGCGATTGCTTTTCCCTGTGAAGTAGCAGCATAGGCTACAAACAATTGGTCAGTTTTCCTAAAATCTTGGTCCTGTTCAGGTAAAAGCGAAGCTGCCTGTGTATGTCTAAAGATTGCAAAATTCTCTCTCCATTTTGAGGATTAGGATAGAAAGTAGGTAAATGAATAGTCCGATTCCAAGGCTACTTTAGAAGCCACCTTAGGCATAAAAGTAGGGTTAGTCCTCAGGGAAACCCTGTCCTGATGAAAAATAATGAAGGTTCCAAAGCCATGAGTGCTTGTAATTCTGAAACTCTTCTGGCAGAGGTTATTGCCAAGAGCAGTTTTCCAAGATAAAACTTGGAATCTGTGGTAGCCACAGGTTCAAAAGGAGGCAGAGTTACCTTTTCCAAAACATAGTTGAGATCCCAAGTGGGAACTGGAGTACTTCTAGGGAGCCTAATATTCTTTGCCCCCCCCTGAGATACTGTAATGGATGAGAAAAATTGGGGGATCCATACTGTATTGTGCAGAAACAGTGTAAGGCATGCATTTTGATAGATGAAAAAAAGATAAGCCCTTATGCAACATCTGTTAGGTATTGTAAAATCAGAGGGATGTTTGGAACTGTAGTATCAAAACCCTGGGCCTGACTTGAGATGCAAAATCTTTTCCCATTTTCCTGCATAAGATTTCCTGGTGCTGGGCCTTCTAGCTTCAAGAATTACATCCATTACCTGTTTGGTAAGGGTAGAATTGCTTACAGCCCCTGGATCTGCCAGGCTGTGCAGGATCCAGCAGTCGAGACAGTAGATGTGGAATTTGTGGTAGAATCCATGGCAGACCCTGAGCAAAGTTAATCAGGATACCGGAATTGAGGCCAGTTGGGAGCCAGTAGAATAATTTTTGGTTTGTCCTGTTTGATCTTCAGGAGTACCCTTGGTAGAAGAGGCAATGGAGGAAAAGCATACACAGAGGTTCCCAACTGAATGAGGGCATCCACTTTCTGCACGAGGACCTACCATGAACGGGCATGGAATGTTTGAAGTTGGTTGTTTTTTTTTTGGGGGGGGGGGGATGCAAAGAGATGCATGTCCGGGCATCCCCATGCCTCTTATACTGAATATCTGAACATCCATTCGTGTGGATCGGAGAGGTTTCTGTTTAGACTGTCTGCCATAGAGATGTCTTCCTGACAGAAATTGTGCTTGTAAGTCCACCTTTGAGGCCAGTGCTGTGTTCCAGAGTCATGGCCAGTCTGCCAGTGCTGTGTTCCAGAGTCATGGCCAGTCTGCACAGGGGGCAAGAGTGGGAGCCTCCCTGCTTGTTTATGTACCACATCACTGTGGTGTGGTCTGTCTTTATCAGTAATTGCCCTGTAGAGTAAGATCCTTGAAAGCTGTCAGTGCATTCTGTACAGCTAGCATTTCCTTCAAATTTATATGTGCAGGTGCATTTGGTCCTCTGCCCAGGAACCCTGAAGACATTTCCCTTGCATGTGGGCTCCCCATGCATAGTCCGAATGAGAAGATGCTGCACAAAAACGAGATGAAGTAAAGCATCCTTGCTGTCCGCTTGAATGAGACAATCGTCCAGATAAGGGTATATTTGAATTCCTTTCTGTCTGCAAAATGCCATTACTGGTGCCAGGCACTGGGTAAAGACCCTGGGTGCAGTAGATAAGCCAAAGGGCAGTGCAGAGAACTGGTAATGTTTCGAGCCCGCTTTGAATCGTACCTTCTGCATTCCTGCCTTATAGGAATATGCTGGTAAGCTTCTTTCAAGTCCAAAGTCACCATCCAAGCATTCTTGCTCATCATAGGCAGCAGCTGCCACAGTGTGAGCATTTTGAATTTTATGTCCAGAAAGGTGTTTAGTATGGAAAGGTCCAGGATTGGTCTCCAAGTGTTTTCCTTCCTGGGAAAAGTCTTTAATAAAAACCTTGCCTCATTTCTGTGTTTGGTACCAATACTATGGCCCTCATAGCCATGAGGGACTGAACTTGCTTCTGAGCCTCTGCCCACTGATGCTTTGGCAGGTCTGGCCATCAATTCAGTTTTGGCAAGGTATGGAAATGAAACTTGTAACCCCTTAAAATTATGTCCAGAACCCATTTGGCTTGGGTTATACAGCTCCAATTGTGATGGGAGAGAAATTTTTCCTCCCAAAGGCGCTTCCAGGAGAGGAGCCCCTGGAGCTAATAAGGGAGAGTCAAAGACAGTTTCCTGTAAGGTTATGACCCATCTTCTCCACCCTTGGGAGAGGGAGCACTCCACTGCCTGGGTCTGAAAGAGGTCTGTGCCTGTCCTCTACCTCTGGAATACCTGTATCTGCCTCTCTGGGGTCTGTCCAAGGTTGGAAAGGACCAAGGCTTAGCTGGCCAGTTCCTGCTAAATCTAGGTGGTTGCACCTGTAGAAAATCTTTAACAGTCTGCATAAATTTGGCCTAGTCTTCCATTTTCTTTAATACCTCCTTGGCTTTGGCCCCAAACAAGACATTGTGCTGTAGAGGGGCATCCAACAGTTTTGCCTTAACCTGATCTGGCAAACTTTGCTCCCTTAACCAGGCATGCCTTCTAATAACTGTGCCAGTCTCCAAAATAATCAAAACCACAGTGCAGGGCATGTTTACCCACCTGCTCAATAGCATGCAATAAATCCTGTAGCCCCTTATTTTCTGCACTACCAGAAACAGCGGACATCTTGTTTCAACACAAAAGGTATTGCTGATATTTCAACATATGAAATTGACAATTCAAAGCTCTAAAAGACAACGTAGCGGAAGTAGACTTTTTTGCCCCATCTTTCCAAGGCTCTGGACTCTGTCAGAGGGAATAGGGTTCTTAGAGGCAGCTTTAACACCCTTGGGGCCCTGAGAAATAGTTTTGGATCAGCTGAAGGATTTTTAAAAAGGAATTTGAGAATCTGGAACCCTACAATACCTATCTGGTTTGACAGGAGGAGGAAAGGAAATAGAGAGGGTAGACTGAGTAGGCCTGCCCTTCCCAATGGAAAGGCCGTCTCATGTCATGAAAGGTTTCCCCAAAAGAAGAATCTTCAGGAGAAGCTGAAGGGATTCTTCAGCATCAGAATCCTCATAAGGAGGGAAGGAATAATCCTGCCGAGGAAGCAGCAGAAGAAATTGAAACCAGATCTGATGAATCATAACCTGGCTCTTTACTATGATCAGGGGTTCCCATCCCGCTCCTGACAAAAGGCCTAGGCAACAGGTCTTCAGCCATTTTAAGCATCTGTCCCAGAGGTCTAGGGCCTTTAACTGAAGAGGCCTGTGCTGGTTCGTCTTTGCTGGAGCCTTAGTCTTTGAAACTGAAGGCTTCTTTACATGAAGCTGTGTAGGCCTGAAAACCCCCTCAGAAGCCGGTGCCTGGACAGCTGCTCCGGACCCATCGGAGGGAGCATTATGTGAAGGTCCGGTCCCTTGAAATTCTGAAGTCCTCCTCAGCTCCTTGTGGGAGCCAGCAGACAGGGGCTGCAAATGCACCTCACTGACAGACGAACCGGCAACTGGCTCTTTTAGAGAAAGGTCATCAGTTTTGAACCTCGGAGGCCTGTCTTTCTTTGTGCCATTTGTGTGCTCCAGCCGGATAAGAATCAGACGACAGTTTAGTCAAATCTTCTCCCAAAATAATGGAAGGCAAAAATCGTACCAGGGCTTAGTGTGTTGGTTAAATCTAGCACAAAACCTACAGCTAGCTACATTGTGGTCAGGGCCTAGGCAAGGAATACAGTATGAATGAAAATCCTTTAGGCATTTGCTTCCCACAATAAATTACAATTAACTTTGACATTGGACTTTAGCAAGAAAAAAGTAATCTTCAGAGAAATCTCCAAAAGTGAACCGACCGGCACTTGTGAACTGCTTTGCTTGGCAAGAAAGACGGAGGAAAATGGCATTGGCTGAGGCTTTTACACCCCTGGCACTCAGACGTCAGGGAAGGAGTGACCTCAGCAGATGTCAGACCCAGACTTTGGCTGATAGAGGGCTGCTGCCAGCTGAAGAACCCTACAAGGATGACTGCAACAGTGAACTATGAACATCTGCCCAACACTGTATACATGCAACACAAAGGGTGGAACTAGACATTAACAAAAGGCATGAACTTAAATAATGGTTTCTGTAAGGACTATAAAATGTCAATGGCCTGACAGAAATGCAAAAGAGACAAAAAACACACACCTATTTGGCACAGAAGATGTGAATTCAGTAAAGTGAGTGAATTTGCATATTATTGCCCAATATATACAAAGCTAGAGAGCATTCACATTTGACAGGAACATGCCCATTTAATTGAAGGTCTTGATATACACCCAATAACCATCTTTGATCATGCACAAATACAGGAAAAAGAAAAAAAGATTAAATATTGGCACTGCTCTAAACTTCTTAAAACTATGTAGAGAGGAATTTAAGAATGGGTAGTGGAGATTCAGGAGCCATTCATGAGGCTAGGAATTACTTCTGAAAATATAGCCAAGGAGTTGGATAAAAATTAAGACAGTTTAAAAATGGGGTGGAAATAAAAAGGGAGCTATGGTTAAGTAGGAACAAGAATTGTTTTAAGACAGACTAATGTTGAAAAGTACTGCAGAATAGGGGGAATATCAGGGGATGAACTACAGAATGCTAAGCAGAAAATAAGGAAGCAACTGACAACCCCTAGAGCACACAAACTTTGCATGACCCAGGCAAGTAGAAAAAGGACAGTAGCCAAGCTCAGGGAGGCTATAACAAGGAAGGTAGAGATCTTGTAGGTGTAGTAAGAAATATTTTAGAAATTCTATGAAAGTTTGAATAAAGCAGAGAAATATGGAAAAACAAAGCTACAAAACTGAAATGTTAAAGAATTAAATACGCCAAGGTTAGCAATATGCACCTCGTCCACCTTTAACACAGTTAGGAAAGGGGAGATAAATTGTGATGTATAGCCAATCTACAGGAAAGTCCCCAGAAACAGATGTATTCCTGTGGAAGTTTGGAAGCTAGGAGGGGAGGAAAGAATGTGAAAGATAATGAAGGTTTTGTTTAATGGCATTTTAAAACGAGGAATACCAACATCCTCAAAGAAAGCAGTTGTAGCCTTAGTACCTAGAGAGTCAGACCCAGCTTCATGCAGGCCTACTGCAATACTAAGCTAGGATTACAAAGTGTTTGCTTCTACAATTGCTAGAAGAATGGCAAAAGTAATGCCCAAGCAGATTGGTATGGATCAGTGTGGCTTTGTGAAAGGGAATCTTACAACATTGAAGATCCACAGGGAAGCAGAATGCAAAAGTACACCATTGCTATTGGTGGCTCTTATGCTGAGAAAGCACTTGACAGAGTAAGCAAGTACTTTAGAGGCAGAGCAGGCAGAGCAATGGAAGCCTTTAAATTTCGTTAAAACCAAAACAATTGTAAGGTTGATCAAGTGTCAGTTTGTTATACTTGCATTAACCAAGGTAGCTTTTATTTTTTGGAGGACCTGGTTTTAGTCCTTTTCAAATCCCGTCGAGTCAATACATTTACATTTAACTGACCATATAGGGCATTTGTTGACTTTACTGCACAAGAGTCATTGCTGGCCATATTAGCAGGGGCTTTGAAATTTTTTATAACACTCCTCAGTAGGCTAGTTTGCTTTGGAGAAATTTCTTATTTTGTGCTTGTGGGGGTGTCAGGTCTAATCTTTACTTGGAAGGAGACACTTATGGTCTGACCTTCCCAGGGAGTGCAATATATAGGGGGCAGTGCAGTCACCACCATGTTGATGTGCTCTAGGGTCTAGAGCTTTGAGCCCTGTGTGGGGGTGCAGACCAGCTGTTCCATGGCATCTGAATTAAAGTCCAGGAACCTAGACAATTGGGTTGGTACTCAAGTTACCTTAAAAAAAAAGTTGAAATCTTTCATGACCAAGCTGTTCGGCTGTATACTGAGCCTCTAGCAAGCCCAGGTATGAGGTTTGCTTCTCCTGGCTCATGGTGGGGGACCTGTAGCTAGTGAGATTATGGCAGGATATTTTGCCTATAGCAGCACTGTTCTGCCAGTCTCTAGATGTATTTGGTTTTAATGAAGTTGGAGATGGATACACCTCCACCTTTCATTTTGAGATCCAAGCATACAAAAAGGCATTGTATGGCAGGGTGCTCTCTGCAGCCTTGAGCAAAGTGTCAGTGACTGCAGAGACATGAGCATCTACAAGATGAAATGTGCTTCCAGAGAATGCAGTTTTACTGTTGAGGTTTCTAGCAATAAGACTTTACATCAAAAGTTGACATTTTGACATCGGGGGGGGGGGGGGTGACTGCCAGTATCCAAAAGCCTTGAGGAGACAGGTGAAGGCCATCTCTGGGAAAGCAGCACAGTCTGTCGATAAATGTCTTCCCAGGCCATCAGATACTGGATCACCCTGGAGTGTGACATAATACACCAACCATTGAAAATCAGTTTTTGCCTGTACTGTGGCATCTTATAGGTGAAGACCGAATGCTTAGGACTAGGGACATACCTGCCTGGACACATGATCTGAGAGCTCAGTCAGAAAGGTAGGTCTCAAGTCATTCACTCCGTGTACCATTACACAGGCATAATGGTAATTGCTGAGTGACTTGAGTGCATGCATAATTTGATGGATCCTGGCACATGACCTTGTCCAATCTGATGAGGGGGACAGTGTCTCACTATTGAGTCACCTACGACATTAAGTTGAGGCATTCTGCTTTAGGGGCTCGATTGTTAGACACATTTATGCGATGTGTGTAGTGGATTCTGTTGGTGTACCAGTATTGTTTGCACTTTGCAGGTTTGTATGTGGGTGTGTCTTGACATTATCTTAAGTGGAAAGGCATGTGTTCTGACATACTTTGTTACACTGACAGAACTAATTCTGATTTCATTGTATAGTTACATCTAACATACTAGTTTGCTTTAGGAGCAAGTGGTTGCCAGTATACACGAGGCAACTGCTACATTGCCTCACGATGTCCATGTCAGACTGGAAGGAGTAACATTGGGAAACTGTCCCTAGTAGCAGATCTTTTTAAGTACTAACTTCTGATGGCAAATTAGACCAGCTATTCCTCCGGGATTAAAAGGGACTTAATTCTACAGAAGATACAGGACAATGCTGCTCAGTGAAATACAAGTTTTAGTCTGCCAATAGCAAATCGCAGAAAAAAAAAAAACAGGTTAGATTCAGCAAGTCTGGATCTAGTCTACACCACGTTATATATTAAATGCAAAACAAGTGCGGGTAATGAGCAAACTGTAAAAAAAATATGGTCAAAGGGACAATTAAATGCAGTAAAACAGTACAGATGAAAAAACTGCAGATCAAAACTCTAAGCTTAATTTTTTTAGTTTTGGATGGCTTTGATTCAAGCCGAAACACTCTGGACCTCTGGCAAAGGATACTAAACACAGTGGCTCTGTTAACTGAGCTTAAACCAGAACAAAAACACTGAAAGATGCAAGCTACCTCTCCTGCCACAAAAAGTGTAGACTTCGAACCTTCATGCAAGATACTAGTTTGAAGCCCACTGCGGTAGTGGTGCTGCGAAAGCATTGCCGCCTCACAGTAAGACACTGTCTGGTTTGATTCTCAGCTAGAGCGTCTTCTGCGTGGAGACGTGTGAATGGGCGTACCTTCGTTGAAGGTTGTGCGTCAGGCCTGGCAAGCCGGTATGTAAAAAACTGCCAATTAGCGGACCTCAGTTCCGCTGTGGCGACCCCTAACCAGGAAAAGCCAAAAGACAAAAGTTTGAAGCCCAAGTGCTTAAATCAAAAGCAAGAGGTTTAGAATAGTTACAATTTCATCAGGCTAATAACCAGTAAAAAATGCAACAGAACACTTAACAAGCAGCAAAAAGCAAAGTCGGAAGTACAGATGCAGCAAAAGCAGTTGAATAATACTGCATTTTTTTTTTTTTTTTTTTTTTATCAAGTGGGATGGGAGGAAACCAGAAGACAAGTTAAGAGTGCAAGTGGGTGGGCCTTTTCAACTGATACGCTGTAGGATATGCAGAGATGGGACTGGGAGGAGTGTCCAAAAACAGAAATACTATGGGCAGGCAAATCAAAAGCGGATACCTCCAAACATTTCTATTTAGAGGAATGCAGTTTCTCAGCTATTCCCACTAATTAACTGGATGTTATTCAGTCTGCAAAGGGAACAGTTTACTAACTTTAAGTGACCCTAGCAAAGGCTTCTTAAAAACACCACAAAATGCAATATAAAAAGAAAAGTAACCAAACCTTAAATTCAATATCAAATGCAGAGTTCAGCAATAGTCAGGTAAAAGAAAGTCATTGGGCCAGAGTATAAATGCCCCTTTTAAACATTAAACTGTTAAGGCATAGAACTGCAGCACCAGCACAGATACCTTACAGAAAGGATACAAGCCTAAAATATTCCTCCATATACCACCTCAGAGCCTTATCACTATTCAGTCTTTTATGGACTGCAAAAGACTGTCTCACATAGAAAATATTCTGTCTCATTACTGACGGGGCTTATTTCACATATGCAAGTCAGAGGATCAGACCTGTGTAACCCAGCAAACTAAACCTCTTCAGAAAATTATTTAGGACTGGTATCTCAGAAATAGACTACCGACACAAGTAAAGCAAAGCCCATCCCTGACCCATTCAAGTACAATTTCAATGGATGGAAGGGAGTATACCCTACCACCACCAACTGTACTACTAATGGACAGAAGCAGATCCAGAATGCTTTGTATTAACATGGTCCTCTCAAACATGTTTTATCCAATAGTTAAGCACCATAGTAATACACAAATAGATTTGAGAAAGTTAAGTGCATCTAAACTCCAAAAAAGGGATAATTCCATCCCAAACACCAAATGGGATTAAGTGGCTAGGCTTAAAATGGCCTGCAAGGGCAGTTAGGATCCTAGGTTAATACTAGGCTATTAATCTACACAGTTAGCAAAGAGAGAATTAAGGCCATGAACCGCTTCCTGTGGTCCAGAGGTCAATTCCTTCAGCCTCCACTTGCCCGTTGTACAATCCTGAGCAAGTCATTAAAATAGATGGTGCTTTTGGATAATTGGAAAAATTGCACTAGACTCAATGGCCTAAACCATGCACATAGTAACTACTAATGAACCCATGAAAGGACTCTTTAGAAAGCCTGATAAAAAGGTAGGCATTACCAAATCAGGAAAGGATACTGAAAGCATCTAGTCTACCACTAAAGTGATCAGATCTCAGGGGGGGCTCACAGCCCCGAGTCATTTGGTCTTTGCAAATACACAACACAAAAGGAAACCAGCTGCGGAAAATTAGCAAACAGATGTCGTAATCCACGATTACAAGTGGTTTACATCCAAGTTGCTAAGCATCATGTGGCTTAAAGGTCTTAGTTAGAGCTATGCAGTTAATCAAAAACAAAACATTTTAAAATAAAACGTGGAAGAGGATGGCGATGAAACAAGATGGGGGCCAAGAAATAAGGATTTGGTGCACGTCTTCAAGGGGAATGACAATTTTTCCCCACTTATGGAGAACAAAACCCAATTAGATTTGGAGTGGAAAAAAATGAGACTTATGACCAAGTAGAAGGTATAAGAACAGGCAACAGGAGGCTGGAATTTACTGGAGAAAGTCAGCAAATTGCTTACCTTCCCTACCAGGGACAGGGTACAGGCAAAGAACGAGACGAGAGAGACTAGTTCTGACCACATTTAGTTGCATGAACAGAAGCTGCTGTTAGAATACAGCATATAAAACTTTGCATAATAGCAACACTCAAGTTAAACAGGAAAAATATTGGAAAGGCAACTTATTTTCTTCTTGGGTTCATAAACATACCAGCCTAACTACCACCAGGGCCTTCATAAGCCTAGCCTCATAATACAACCCAAATGAGTCTCTGAAGCACAGGTGTTTTAGGAAGTGTATATTGAGGTTTCTAAAAGGTTATGGGGAGGGGGGTTACATTACAGGCAGACTATCAAAGACATGGGGGCCAGACCCAAAGTGAATTTCCTAACTCCCCATCCATTGCTCAATATTATATGTTAAACTACGGTAAGGGATGGACCATTTCACATGGTTACAGCATCTGTTCTAGTCCATGTGGACCTTCCAAAAATCAGTCACCAACAAGCCCAATTTGTCCCAAACAAAGTTGAAATCCTTGGATCAAGTGGTTCTCATGCTGTTTTGCTGGTGTGCAGTCAACTCAAGAGTGGGATAGAAGGATGCATTGTATGCTAGGCCAATAGGGCTTTAAGGTTAACTGTCCAGAACTCTACAGGGTATAAACACACCATCTGTAGGAGAGGTTATTCTCCTGGTAAAAGGACCTCTGTGCACATTCCAACCGTTGCACGTCTGGTCAAGTAAATCTATGGGTCTAATAATAGCCAAATAAAGTGATTAACTGCCAGTCACTCCTGCCAGCTACCTTAAGGCGCTTCCAAGGGTATCTAATATACAAGTGCTATTAATATTAAAACAAATGGTAGTTTGACCAGGAGCAAAGCTAGTTGCCCAGTGTCAAATATGCAAGTACTCAAAACTTACATCTCTACACAGATGAGCCACGATGAAAGGTTTAAAATGTATATCTATAGGTGACCAAGTGTTCAAAACCACAGAAAATATTTAAAACATTGCAGTACAGGCTCAAAGAAAAATATCTAAACCAAGCTTCACTATTCCTGACTGAATCCAAGACAATTCCTTAGTGACTTAAGACAGCTATGTAGATGTGGAGTAGTTAGGTCCACAAGAGAATATAGAATGCTAATTCCCTAGTGACTTAGACAGCTATGTAGATGTGGAGTCTTGTTAGGTCCACAAGAGAATATAGAATGCTGTCTCACTAAAGACTTTCCAAAAATATCACTGCTGGGATAGCTTGCAGAATTACATTTCTGGTCATCTGACTTCTAGTTCTCAGGCAAACTAGAACACTGCTGAAGCTGGAAGCAATTAACATCTACCTGTAAAAACTCATACAAGGGCTTTTGCTCATCTTTGGCAGATGCTAGCAGTCAGAACAATTACAGTCCTTCACGCTTCCAAAGTAGCAATTTGTTCACCCTAAAAACAATACAGAAAGTTTCCTCGTACAGACAGTCTCTAGTTGCATTGAAACATAGCATAGGCTATAAAGTTAATCAATTTCAAATATTTTTCTGAAGTCTGACGGACTGAGGTTAGCCTCCACTGTTATAATATATGCATTTAAACAGTTACAATAGTGCATGTGCATTTGTTATTTTCCAGTAGGGCACATTGGATATATTTTAAACAGCACTTTTTGTAACTTAACACAAAAATCTGTACACGGCAGTTTGATATACACGTGACAGAGTGCCAATATATTTGTAACTCTAGCATCTTACACAGATAACTATTCACAAATTTACAAAATTCCAACTAGCTGTGCTGGCAGTACCTCCTCTGTCAATGCATTGCTTAGCACGGAGTTTTAAATCCATGACTTTAGTTAACATGACAGAATCACCTACAGCCATATTTTACACAGTAGAGTGGGCTAGCTCTGCCATGGCTTCCAAGGTCCCAAGAAAGTGAATTTGGGCAATCCTGCAGTAGTTCAGAGTCCCACAAACCAATGGCAGAATTGGTATAAGCCAAGTACAAGGACTCAGAGGCTCAAATATCAATAGTGTTGAATCTGAGGGGTTCCTAGTGGGAATGGATGTGCATCAAGGTCCAGTTCAGAGCCCACTAGTCAATTCTGGTAAGAAACTTCATTAGCAAACAGGTCAGAGGAGACAGATCAAAGCTACTGTATGCAGACAGTGTGGCATTACAGGCAGACTAAGCAAGAACTTCAAAGGAGAATGGAATGCAAGACTGAAGGCATATGAAATGAGTACAGATAAGCATCACCAAATGGAGAAATCAGATGAAGCTGAGGATTTAGATGAAAGGGAGAGTAGATGAACAGGTTAACAGCATCAAGCATCTGGGAGGAGTGGTGGAGATGAAGGCAAGTCTCAGGAGGATGTCAATGCTTGCATCAGAGGGGCTGCAGCCAACTGGCACAGTGTCAGGTGTAGCATGACAGAAGAATGCCAAAGACAAAAAGCAAGGTGTACAAAAACAGTAGTGACTAGTACTACAGTACAGTCAAGAAAACTGGGTAGTAAAAGATGCAATAGATAACAGACAAGAAAGTGCCAGAGATTGGAGGTAGGATACACACTGTGGGGCAGATAAAGTGAGGAAGTAACAGAAACCAAAGTAACTACAACTGTAGAAAAGGTAAAACAGACTACAAGTCATTCTGGCATATGTGCAGAAAGCCAGAATACAATCTAGTGATGATCTGGGACAAGGAGGAAGCAAGCATGAGTAAGTTAGTGCATCCAACAAAACAGACTGAGTGTGTGAAGAGACCAGCAACAGTCTGGCACTGAACAGATAAATATGGCTACTGTTAACACCCCAACCCCATATAATAAAAATGGAAAGGGGGGGAGGGTGACTGGTGCCAGTCATTTATTTTAAAATAATCAAAATCAATCTGGAGGATACCTCTTGCAGTCATCTGTACACTTGATCAGCCAAAGGCCCTTTTACAACAGCCTTTACCTCCAAGTAGAAGACAAATAGCAGTGGTCCCAGCATGGAGCCCTGAGGTGCCCCACTGGCAATTGGTCTTAGTGGAAGTTCTCACTAATCCCATATTCCTGGGTCCTGTGTGAACTACCGAGTTACATGGGTGTTTATGACCAGTTACAAGAGTTTAGTCAACTATACCACAATGAAGTACGCCTTAGCAATGTGCAGTTTTTCCCTCATCCACTACCTTGTTTCATAGGTAGTTACTAAGCTAATGACCACAAGACCTTTAAGCTTAGCCATGTATCCCAAAACATTGACAAGTTCTGGTACCCTTGACAAGTTCTGGTACCCTTGACAAGTGTAAGCAGGAACTTTGGAGATAAAACATTTACAAGCAGGGCCTGGCAGTTTAACAATTTACAGGCTACCTGTGTCTATTAGACAGGTGAAGCGCCAGGGATGAATTTCCTGTTGATCATAAACTGTCCAAATTATACTTTAGTTGGGTTAGGGAAGCACAGCATGGATAGTGTCTGGGATATACTACTGTCTTCAGCAGGTCCTACTTTTTTTTTTTTTTTATCACAGGCAAGGTTTAAGTCTTTGGAGCAGTAAATTCTGCTCATCTTTGTTCAGAGAACAAGCAGGAGCATCAGGGTGAGGTTTGGCAATGCCTTGCATACAAGGCACAGATATGCAAACAGCTAGCAGGAAACAGAATACTGGAACAGGGCCTGGTCTGCATAGAACATGTTACACCCTGTATTCTTTTACTGGGGAACCACTTGTTGGATATGCCTGGTAAGCTACATACCAAAAAGGGCATTACACTACACATCTGATGAATACCCTTAGTTTACAAGCTGCACACACAAACACTCACTGCAAACATGACAGTAAAGGCTAGATTACTACCAGTGTCCTCAAGTCCCTGACTACTGGACAAACTCTTAGGGGTGTGTTGTCAATATGATAGTTACCAGGGGTGGAGGACTTCCTGAAGGATACTCATACAAATTTCTTGGTATGAGGTTCTCAAAAAAAAAGTCCACCAGGTTTAGCAGGCAGGATGTTCTTGTGACAGAGAAACTGGGTTGGGTCTAGTGTCTGAATGTTGCCCATGTCCTTAAATGGCTTTGCATATTATAAAACTAGCTAATGGGTCTGTATTTCTGGGGGTAGTTGATAGTAAAGCGTGATAACAGTTGCAGTCCTCCATTCTTGGTACAAAGAAAGTTTAGGATATAAACCAAGAAGAGACTCCAATAGCCCCAATAGGTAGTGTTTCAAGCCACTTAGGAGGAATCTTGGGATTCTGCTGGGGCATATTCAGGCTGTTTTTGGACTTAGGTGAGCAACGCTTGGCTATGCTATTTGTGGGGGGTATACTAGTAGACATTTTATGGAAGGGGTGCGATTATGTCATCCTATGAATTACTTTGGTAGGATTACTCCCATAATGGAAGTTTTTTAGGGAGCAATGTAGCCATTATACAGATAAAGATGCACAGAATAAGTGGTTCTTTTAAGTAGTTTAGAAAGTTGCAGTGGTGTACCTGGTGATCAGCAAGAAGAGATCTGGCAATTTTTATTGACATGCCATCTTGAATGTTATAAGCAGAACATACAAGTACAGAACAATATTTTCAGTTTTGGAAGAGAGAATTTTTGGCCAATACTTTTTGGGTCATAGAAGTATTTTACAGTAAGCTTTGCAACCCACATTAGCATCAAGGGTCAAGCCCAAGTATTTATTACAAAAACAGTTACAGTTATGGTCAGAGATAAGGACAAGTTAAGAAGCTCTGAAAGGGAAACATTTGGGTGGTTGTGTGGTTTACAGTAAAAAAATAAATAAAAACAGTTAAGTTATCCATACTTTGACAGGGGTACTCCCTCTAGGCCAATGGCCAAATAGGTCTAAATGTTAAGTTGTCAGCAAGTAAAGAGTAGTATTGTTGAAATAGATTTAGAGGATGAATTCAGACAGCACCTTCACAAGGTAGACCCTGTTTTTCACAGACTCAACATGGACAGAAATGGGTCAAAAATTAAGAAAAAATAGACAGCTGGGTGCACAAGACCCAGGGTGCTGGGTGCCATGGCTGAAAAGACATAGAATCTTCAAAATATGAAAACATTCTTACAATGGGGCTAGGCCCAAGGGGGGTGGCCCCCTGTTGTAGAAGTAGTGGTCCCAAAAAACAAACCAAGTCAAATTAAAAAACTGATAGGCCAAAGAAGAGCCATAAAGATGGCAGAGTGGACTATTAAGAATAAGAGACATTGTCACTATTATGCAACAAGCCCAGAATTTCCACACAAGTTAATACAAAAAGATTGAGAGAAATTAGAAGAAAAAAAAATACTTCCACAAGAAAGACTGCCAGAAGCTTCAAATAAAATCTATTTGATTAATAGAACAGATATGGGAAAAACATTATCTAGACCAAGAAACTGATCCGTCTGGAAGGAGAGAAAGTATGAAAATATAAAAACAAAACCTAGAGAATTTTGAAAGATATAAAAAAATAGACACTGGAAATAAAGTTTATTTGATGCAATATTTATTGCAAGTCGGGAAAAAACAAAAAGGCAGCCCCAAAGATATTCAAAAATACAAGCAAAAGGCATCCAGATATGTAAAGTTTAACTTTAATCAGAGGGAATGAGGAAAGATTAAGTAAAAAGTTTAAAAATAGAAAAATGTTGTCTTACCATAAGATTCCATCTGTGTTGTAGACCTTTGTTCATTCGATACACTTAGGACCTCAGTGCAGTCCTTGGCAAACTCTCAGCCAAGTCCTACCCATAATGCCCCTCAGTTATTCCAGATCAAGTTTGCCTGCACTAGATAAAAGATGTAGTAATAGAAAAGATAGAAGGCTCTGAGCAAATACGCAGGGGGAAGGAGGGTGGGAAGTATTAACTAACAAATGTCTACAACACAGATAGTCTTACCATAACGTTAAACTTCTTTATCCGATTTTATAAATCTTTGTTCTTTTGTTACAGTTAGGACAGAGTCCCCACTACTAGAGTCCAGGGTAGCCCTAAGGAAGGATATTCCTGAGCACCATAGAACCAAAAGATGCTAGTCCCCTGGAGATCAAATTTGTAATAAGATAAAGGTATGAGGTCTTGCTAAAGTGGCTGCTGTGCATACATCCATAGAGGCTCTGGAATGAAAAACTACAGAAGTAGCCATAGATCTGGCAGAATGAGCCTTTATTCTGGAAGGCAAGGATAGCTTATTCTGTTGGTAGATAAAGCTCATGACGTTTCTAAGCCAAGAGGATAGTCACTTTTGGAAAACAGGTTTACCCAATCTGGGTCCTGCAAAGGCCACAAACAAAATCTGTTTTCCTGAAAGATAAGAGTCCTGTCCAAACAATGAAGCTGCTGATGCAAATCAAGGGTGTGCAGAAAGTACTCTCCTCAGAATGCTGAGAGAAGAAAAACCAGCAGGTCAATAGATTAGGTAATGGAAAAGCCAGAAATGACCTTGGGCAAGAAAGGGTCAGTATGAAGGGACACCCTGTGTGGAAGATGAAAATAAGGGCTCTTTACACTTCAGGCCTGCTGCTCAGATACTCTTCTCGCAGAGTGAAGTGCTACTAGAAGTATGGTTTTCCATGACAGTTTCAAAAAACATGAATCAAAGGGTTCTAAGGGAGAACCTGGGAGACTGAAGCACCAGAGTCAAGTCCCAGAGCTCTAAAGGAGGCTTGACCAGAGGTTTAACATGCAATACTCCCTTCAAAAAAGGTCTTGCATAGGTGGTGTGACATAACTGAAGAATTAAAGACCATTATGAAAATTGGCGATAGCCGCTAGATTTACAGCGATAGTAGACGCTGAGGCTCCTGCCTGTAAAAGAGTAGTCTAGTATAGTAGGATCTTTTGAAAAGGGTCTATGTTCTGGTCTTTGACCCAAATAGAGAACCTAGTCCATTTACTAGAATAAACGGAGTGGAAGGTCAGAAGAATTTCTGACTAAGATGGGATGTCAGGTAGCCTGGCAATCATTGGAACAGGAGGAACCATACCGCTCGAGACTGTGCAGGTTCAGATGAATCTGCGTCGGCGGCACCACCCCCCCCCCTCCCGAGGACAAGATAGGATCACTTTGCTTCTCAACCTCAACTTTCTGGAGAATTTTGAGATGAGGGGAAGTGGGGGAAAAAGGCAGCCAGAAGACCCAGGGGCCAATCATGTGTTAGTGTCCCTCAGTGGCTCCCCCTGAGGGGTAATCAGGGCAAGATTGCTCCCTCTGTAAGCTACAAATGCAGAAGCTAACAGGTCACAGCAAGGCTTGCCCCAGTGCTGGAAGATCCGATCTGCTGTTAAAGGGTTGAGGGACCACTCATAAGGCATCAGGATATTCCTGCTCAGATTATCCGCAATAAGGTTGGAACTCCCAGGAATGTGCGCTGCTGTAAGAAAGTGGTTGGAAACTTATTGCCCAGTACCAAATCCTCATGGTTTCCCCGACAGGAAGAAAGACCTGGTTCCACCTTGCTTGTTGATATACCAGACTGACATGTCTGACTGAACTGCAGTGGTCCCAGAGGAAGGGACGCATGGAATGCTTACAATACTTAGAGAACTGCCCTCAGTTCCAGGACATTTATGTACAAGTTAGCCGGGGGAGGCAGGTGCCTTGGACAAGCTTAAACTGGAAATGCTCCCCCCCCACCCTAACAGTGACGTGTCAATGATCACCAAGGCAGTGGGCTGAGGAAGACAAAGGTAGACACCAAAGATTTTTGTGGCTTCATCCACCATAGCATTTCTTCCTTGCAACGGTCTGCAAGATGCATCATGTGGTTGAGTGGGTGAGTTAGCAGTGACCATTGTGCAGAAAGAAGCCACTGCAGGATTCTCATGTGCAGTCTTGCCAGTGGTACTAACGTAATTGCAGCTGCCATGGAGCTCAAGAGTTGCAGTACAAGATGTGCTGGTACATAGGTCTGAGGAAGGTCTTGGATTTGGTGTCTTCTTTTCAAAAGCCTGTGAGAGGGGAGAAGCTCGACAGGATGTTATGTCGAAGACTTCTCCAATAAATTCCAGTGTCTTCATTGGGGACACTTGAGATTTGTCTTTGTAGATTGTAATACCTAAGCAGCTGCTACATTTGAACACTCGGGGGGGGGCTGTCGAGACACCGAATGGCACTGCCCTGAACTGGTAGTGAGCGGCTCCCACATGGAGGTGGAGAAACCTTTGGGAGCAGTGATCCATGTGGTAGGAGTCCTGGGGGTCTAGAGAACACATCCAGTTATCCCTGCCTAGGAATGGAAGGTCAGGACCATCTGGATTTTTGTGTTTAATAGGTTGAGATCCAGGACGGTCTCCAGTCCCCTGTCATTTTTGGCACACGAACCTCTAATAAAACCCAGATCCTGTCTGGATGACTCTTCCTCAGCAGCTTTTCTATCACCAAGGCTGCTAATTTCTTCCGATTGGGTGGTACATCTGGGATTCATTTGATGGGTCTGGGAGTCAAGTCAAAAGGTATTTGGTAGCATCTGGATCTTATTCTCTGCACCCAAACGTAGGTAGTAAGTTGTCGGGCTGGTAGATGCAGAGAAGAAAAAAAAAAAGCCCCCCCCCCCAAACAGCTTCCAGAGGGAAGCAGACTGCTGCTCAAGAGTGCTGGTAGGGTCTGCTGAAGAAAATC
This sequence comes from Protopterus annectens, assembly GCF_019279795.1. NCBI lineage: Eukaryota > Metazoa > Chordata > Ceratodontiformes > Protopteridae > Protopterus > Protopterus annectens. The sequence continues at coordinate 513,279,487 of NC_056734.1, read as the reverse complement.
TCTAGTGCCCTGGTTAAGTGGACCCCCTCTACCCCAAGAGAGGCATCTTCCATATGGAGTTGCCCCCTCTGCCCCAGGAGGATTGTTCATCACAAGTATCACAAAAAGCTCCTTGGGATTTCTTGAACCACCTTTTTCCTCCCCTCTGGTTCCAGAGTAGCACTTCTGGGGGGTGGAAAGGTGTAGGACCACAGCAACATGTGCATTGAAAAAGGAAGATGCAAAGGGGTCTGCAAAGTTACACAACCACATCCAAGCATTACATCTCATGACAATGCCTGATGCAACCCCCCCTCAGTGGAGTGAGATATCAAATGCATAGAGAAGGGTAACTAGCTGCAAGGAGACATCATTCACCGACAGTACCCCATCAAAGAGGGGGACATTTTGCAAATTTGGTCTCTTTGGAGATGAGCAAAGTGTGCCAGATAGTTCAGCTGAAGCATAGATCTGTTTCCCTAGTTCCTCCATGGTACGGGACTCTGTTTAGAAGATGGATGGTGGATGGTGGTAGCACTATCTTCTGCCTGTTCCCTCTTGGTGGCCATTGCCACGATCATAGAATCAAATGTCAACTACTAGGACCAGTAGGGCTGGTCTTCAGGTGCAGATAAAATTAGTCTGGCCTCTGAGGGACAGATTCTATGTTGTCCAGGGCCTTCCAGGCACGCTGCACAGAGAGTTTAACAAAAGGTCATCTGCCGGCAGGGTCACCCAGGAGGAACAGCTTCCTCAGAAGACGGGTTATAGGACTCTTCACCCCACTGCTTGAGGATTTTGAGAAAGTCTCTGAATGAGGTGTCATCTGGGGAAAACCATGGGGACCCTTCCCCCTCATTACAATCAAAGTGTCTTCATTGATAAAATTCCTCCAGTGAATAAAGGTGCTTCCTCTTGCACACTTTCTGGGGTGGCTCCCCAGTGAGATCTTCTGAGGACTCTTGAGAAGGGGTTCTCTTCAAAGAGGGTTATTGTGACTCCCATGACCAGGGTCCCAAAATAGAAGGTTGGGACAGGAGCAAGAAAAGTGGAAGCTATTAGAGCTGTGGACACAGATAGCACCAGTGAAAAAATAGGTGCCGGGGTAGATACCAAGGTATGGATGGTGCAAGCACTGCTTCAGGAGAGCATCAGTTCCACCGGAGCTGATGCAGTAAAGGTTGACAGTGCCAACAGGGAAATTATCTGAACAGAGACTGTATGCACTGGAGGTATCTTGTCCTTGGCAGGTACTGGAGTTTGAGCCAATGGAGCTGAAGAAACACCATGGCTGTGGATGGTGCCAAAACAGGTACAGTCAGTCATCGGAGCCAATGTCAGATCCAAGGACGGCACTGAAATCAGTGGTGCCGAGGTTGGAACCAAAACAGTGGTGAATACCATGGACAGCACTGAGGGAGGAGAGACAGCCTGGTACTGAAGAGATCTGCGCAGAGGAAGCACTGAGCAGACTTGGTTCTGTAACTGACAAGATGCAAGAACAGGGCGACTCAAGTTTGTCACTATGTTTTTAGTCTTGGGGGGCAACCCAGAGCCTCCAAAAAAGATGCCTTGAGTAAACCTTTTAAGATAAAGGTTTATGTTCTGCTAGTGGACAATTACTAAAACTAGCACAAGTTGGTCAGCTCTAATATGATCCACGCCCAAACAGTAGACAACGAATGTGTGTATCAGAGTTAGGCAGCTTTGTCTGACATAGTAAGGCAACAAGGCTATCTTATAGAAAAAAGATAAGGGAGAAAATACCAGTGATGTTATTTTAAAAAAAAAATAACACTAGAAGGCAAGGCCTGCCAAAACATGAGAGAGAGGGGGACAGTACCAATAATGATAAAACATTAAAATACCATGGAAAGGGGTAGGAAATAAGTGACAGTAAGAAAAAGCTAACTTTACTAAAGCTTCAAAATTATTTGACAAACAGTCTTGAAAAAGAAATTTTCTACTTCGCTTTGAGAGATGGCAAGCACGTCTGACTAGGAACACAGCAAATGAGATCTGGAGCAACTAGGAGAGGGGCATTATGGTAGGTCTTAGCTAAGTTTTTGGCTTGCATGAGCTAGGAAATGGCTATATTGGTTCCCTGGACAGAACAGAAGTCCTAACTGCAATGAAAGAACAAAGATTATCAGATGAAGTTATGGAATGCCTGCAAAGTGAAGAATCTGGGTGTAAGACACTTAAACAGGTTAAATCACAACACAATGAACAAGTCCCTAAAGTAAGGAGAAACCGGAAGATCAGGGGACATCTTAAGAAATATGGACATGGGAAAGAAAGATTTAATATGGTGTAATACTTTGAGAGAAAGCAAAACTAAATAAATACAAAAAGAGCAGCACCAAAGATACTTGGACAAACATAGACAAAGGAATCCAGACAAGGAAAAAATAAGGACTAGCAAATTAAGAAACTGAGGTACCTGAAGAAAACCTAACTCAGAAAGCACCACAGCAGGATACAGCAATGCATGTTGAAATTAATGAGAAACCAGTGGAATGGAAAGCAACTGTTACCATATGAAACAGTTTTTGGATCCATCCACAGGAAACCTGCACAAATGTGCACTTGAAGCTGAACAGCAAGTAAAAGGAACAAAAAGCTGTGGAAATTGACAAATGTTGGAGGCCAGTGAATTCCCATATGACAGGGCAACAGATGACACAATGTGCTACAGAAGTGGCTATAGAACTTCCTATAGAATGCCTGCAGGAAATGGAGAACAAAAAGTAACCTCACTTTACAAGAAAATGAGCCAAGAAGAGTTGCTTGATTTGAGAGAGAGACTGCAGAAGGTTTATACACAAAAGGACTGTCCAGAGATCCATGAGATAACAAAAGTAAACGGGATGTATTACTGGCAGCTAAACCAACAGATTAAATTCTACCACAAAACACACATGGTAGCATGGGAAAGGAAGGGAAGTCAAACATCATGAAGTACTGAAGAGAAATCTATAAAAACAATTGTCACTGCTAGACATAAACAAACACTCAAGACGTGATAGAAGCAATGCACACTAACAGATCAGGATTTATCATGCACTTTTGCAAACTAAACATCTCAACACAAGCAGAAAAAAACTAAATACGATAAGGAAAGGTACAAAGCAAGCAACTTATTGATGAACCAAAACAAGTGAGAATTGGGAGAGTAAAAGGTATTGAAAGCTTGGACAAGTATTTATGAAGACCCTCTGAACAGGACATGCTAAAAGTAAAAGCAAGAAGTTAAAGGTACAGGATATGAATTGGGATGAATTAACAGCCAGAAAGATTGAAATAAAGTTAAGAAAAGCCTACTAATTTGAAAACTGCTGGCCCCGATGCAGTAACTAACCTCTGGTTAAAAATATTAACATTTCTGCACGAAGATTCAGCCATGACCAAGATCCATTTATATGCACACCCTGGACAGACACCAACCTGGCTAACAGTAAAGACAAAGCTCCTACTTAAGAATGAACTTGCATGCTAGCCTACTTATAGGGCAATAACTTTCCTTCAGAAAACTTATAAAACTATACACTGGAACTGAAGCCAGAGTGTATAGCCATTTAGAAGTAAATTCAGTTGTGGCAACAGAATAAGAGGATAAAAAAAAAAAAAAAAGTCACAGAACAAGGTATCACTTGCTGCTAAAAAGTCATAATGGAGAATTGTAAAAATGGGAACCCAAGTACAACATGATCAACTACAAAAGTTGATGACAGTATCCCACATTCATAGATAAAAAAAGTGCTTAAAGTGTAAAAGATGCTATTCTACATAGCCCTTAACACATTAAGCCGTCTACTTAAACAAGTTATACCATGACTATAATTTGGCTCCTAGAAAACAACTTATCCTTTGTCAATTTAAAATTGTATAGTTCATCAGATGAACAAAAGATATTTGGGAACTGATTTAAGAAACAAAATGTGAATAAAACTTCATAAGGAATACTTCATCCATCTTCAACCCATTTCCCCCCCATTTTGTACACAAGGTCAGGGTGTCACTCACCGCAAGTGAATAAGAGGACCAATTCTGAAAAAAGCATTGACATCCAGGAACATAATTAAAACTAGAAACCAATTTGCTCTTCTGGTCCCAGCTTGAGTTCTGCAGTGATTGACTGGCCCCAAAAGGTGTTTGATAGATTAAATGGGAAGACAAGATGCTTCGTGCTAAAGTGATTTATAAAACTCACGGCATATCAAGATCAGATATTCCCTATTCTGAAGGGGGTATGGGCCTCCTTGAAATTGATACCATGTACAGAACTGCAATCTTTGGAATGCAGACAATTCTGACCTCAAAAAGTCAGAAAGTAACGAAAGTTTTAGAAACATGAGAATAAATCTAAGGATGACTTCCCTGCCTAGTCCAACAGATGCATATTGGTGTCAAGCTGGAATGGAAATAAAATCAGAAAGATGAAATCTGGTAGCAACTGGGGAAAAAAAAAAAAAAAAAAAAAAAGGCAAAGGATCAGATGAGAAGGCAAGAAATGTGGAAACTGCATAAATATAGTTGCAAGTACAGAAAACTCCTGGAAGACCCTTATGTTAAATAAGGAATGAACACAGAAATGGCTAAGGGGCAGCAAATTTAAGCCAAAAATATGAAAAAGTTAATATTGGCAGCAGCCCAAGATAAACCAAAAATATGAAAGGTTAATATTGGCAGCCCAAGATAATGGGCTACATACACGTTTTACTAAGGCCATTGAACATGTGGGAGAAACTAGTTCAAGACACAATGGAAAACAGTCTGGCATCCCTGTGACAGTAATGGTGGAAGTACTGTCAAGACTGTTGCACTGGGGATTGTGCAAACATTATGGCAATGAAGTGGCTGGGGGGCGCAATGGTAAGACACAAGGAATCAGAAAATGAAGTCTACACCGCATGGTACCACCCATTACTAACAGTTCAAAAGATAGATGCAAGAAAAGCAGATATAGTAGTCCATAAAAAGACAAGTAGCACTGAACATTGACATCAATACACCCAGTGACTAGCGTCTTGCATACAGAGAGAAGTCATAAAATATCAGGACTGGCTGGCAGAAACGAGAGCAATGTGGAAAGAGATACCCAGACAGTTCCAACAGTAGTAGGAACAATAGGTCTTAAAAGGATCTACAAATCTTAACTACATTACCAATACATGCAACTGTGTACAAAATGCAGGAGTCATTACTAGGCACACTGCATGTCTTCCAAAGAGCATTTCTAGCTGACTGACTGAAATGATACTAATTTCATGAACTAATTGTACTTGGGAACAGGGTATTAGAAACCCAAAACATTTGGAGAAACTAAACAAAGAGACCCATGGCCTCTTCAGGAAGAGCAGAGATGGTGCATACACTACAGTAGTTTTGCCAGGGCATCAGGGAACAGGTTCCATGAGATCATTTGCACCCCCCTGAGCTACAACAAGTTCAAGCAAATGGAACCTTAGCGTCTCAAGTCTTATCCCCTCCATGCTGCACTGTACTGTCAGCAATACATCTACTTGGTGTGGGAATTAATCACAGCCTTCCACACCCCAGGAGTGTGCTACCCTGCTGTGCCACTGACAGTGCATGTTTTATAAAGACCATTATGGGCGGGGGGGGGGGGGGACTACAGGTGATCCTTATGCATAGAGGTAAATATGCCATTTAATCAAATAAGTCAATGTATGTTGCCTACAACAGAGCCATAGGGGACACCAGCTTTTAGTGGGCCTTTAGGGGACATCCAGCTGTTGGGTCAAACTTAGAAATGTCTGCTATCAAAGTAGCCATGGAACCAGGCTGACATTCAGAATTTTTGTAGTCCGTGTCAAGGCATGGGTCATGTCCTCAATATCAGTTGTAAGGAGACAAGTCATTTAGGTTGCTGCGAGTAGCAGACAAGTATTAGCAGTGGCTGTGCCAACACTTCTGAAGCTGTGTTCTTGCTTGCAACAGAACAGAGTGGAGATGATGAAATAGAATACCCAACACACTTTTCCAATAAGTATTTTTGATTACTAGCACCACAAATCTTGCTAATTTCCGAGATACATGGCTTTGGCCAAGTTTATAGCTATTCTCATTTTCTTAAGAGCCACTTTTCATGTACAGAGGATCAAATGTCGCTTTCCAGGCAGTCATTAGCAAGCAAATGACATTTCTGGCCTTGTAACCATTAACAAGGACAGCCCCTAATTGGGTCAGTCAGAAATTACTAGATAGATAGCAAACCTCCATAAAACTCGTCAATATCAGTGATTTGCTTTATCAAGCTACTTCTCTTCCAGGATTTTCCCCAGCAGACTGGGCTTGTTAAATTAATCTCAAGTTCTTACTTCAAGACTTTGCTAAATGTTTCTATAAGCTCCACATTACAATAAAGACTAAAAGACTAGAATTGCACTGCAAAGGCACATCGGTTTACATAGCATTTACTTTAATAGTGTGCACGCTGTACAATGCCACACACACTACTCCAATAAAATGTTTAAATCTACTACATTTGTAACAATGCTTGTATCACTTTCAATGAAACAATTGCCAGAGTTTCCTCCTTTGCCGTTGGGTGCCTAATTTCCCCCCACATGCCAGACAAGAGGTACTGGCATACCATGTGTAGCCCCAGACAGCTGCAGTACAGTGCCAACAGGCACTTCCCACAGCTATGCATCCCCAGCAGCCTCTCTGCCACTGCCCTTTCAGACAGAAATGCATGATTAAAGCCTCAACTGCAACAAACCACTTGAAAAGCAGAGAAAGAGAAGAAAAAGTCAACTAGCTTCTCCATCAGTATGGACACCAAACTGCATCTTTCACTAGCCAAAAAGCTTCCTAGTGAGGACATCAGTGATATTGGGGGGGGGGGGGGAGCAGCACAGGCCCACGTCCCAACACCAAATTATGCAGTAAGTCACCCACAAGTCAGTTCCAGGAAGAAAGATCCTGCACAAGTCACTTCCCCAACTTCTAAGCTTTTCACCCAGTCACACCCTCTTCCCATCTCTGCAACGGAACTGTTCAAAGAGCATTTTTAAGTCAAACAATTCAGAACCCCACTCTAGATGGTTCCCCAACACTGGAAAGTATCAAAGCCCAGACAAATCTACAAGTCTGTCCTTGGCAGCAAACAGAACAGGATTAAACTGGACTGGCTGTGTGAAATCCCTGCTACCCACCTGCAATATAAATCCGTTAACTAGCTTTCACAAGTCGTTTCCTAGGAGAAAAAACAGAATAGTTAACTGCATCCTCACCAAGCAGTACCAACTTTTCCAAGTGAAACTCATCCAGAGCCTTATTTCCTCAGCTGTTTCTTTTCTCTCATCCCCAAAAAGTACAACTTTCTTGCCATCTATTGTGCTCTACCCTGCCAGCCTGCCTCAAGTCTCCACTGCACATACACACAAGTAGGTTATCTACTTTCTACAGCTTCATATTTTCCTCCCACTTAAAAAAACAAAACCAGACAACTTGCAATGCCCCCCCCCAACATTCATGTACACCGACTTGTCAAAACACCTTTTCCTCCCCACATTCCACAAAGAAACCTCAACTCTTATTTCTGCAGTCCCAAGACGCACTACCCCTAAACTTCCCCTCTGCAGTCGTAATGACTGCCACTATTTTACATCCCTCCCAGCCCCCCCCCCAAGAGGGGGGGGTTAGCTTCCTTAATTCATTAAAAAGTGGACTGCCACAACTGTGGTGCAATTTAAATAAGAGGACCACACTGACACCATTTTTGCCCCTCAAAGATCACAGTAGCTCAAAATGTACAGCAAGCCCTGCAGCTGGTAAGGCGAAGGAATAAAACAAATGCACATACAACCAGTAGTACCAAGCAGTCATTAAGTAAAACCGTGACTGACCACAAAGAAGGGCACCCTACCAATAAATCAAAACTTGGGGGGTGGGGTGCAAGCAAATGAAACCTATACACATCAAAAATGGACAGTAAAAATCAAACTGCAGGGCAAGACAGTTTGCCTTCCCACTGCACTTAAATTACCAAGGATAAACCACAGAAACCAATGGGAAGATTAAAAAAAACAGTTACGCAAATCTTGAGGTTCACTGTGGGTTCTTGCAACACTCAAAAGGGCATTCATCAACAAATCTATTGAGGAATACCTCTGTAAAAGCTAAGGCAACCATGCAAATCAAAGCATTATGCAGATAATTCAAAGTAAAACAAGCTGTTACATCACTGCCTGAAACCTTGCCTGAAACCTTTCCTGTGTACTCAAAGCTGCCAAACAGCAATTTGGGGGAAAAAATATGCAAGAAACCCGTTTCTATAGTGCAACATAATCCACCCCTCAAACTAATCCCTCCTGTAAACACTAACAAATCCTCTTTCCATTCAACCAAGCCATTTATTAACTAGACACGTTGCACTCCACTATAAAATCAAGACACAGTTTTGCTCCCCACTGGCAGACAAACTAGCACCAAAAAGTATAAAGAAAACAGTACTCCTCTGGCTGCACTAATCCATAGGCACATATTTCAAGTATACAATATCCAGCATCTTGCAGGATCATTAGAAAAATGTGTGCAACTTAGCACACATCATGCTAGCAATGCAAGACTACAGCTCATCAAAAGTGAGATTTAATTAGCAAGACACCCACAAATTGCTGCCAAGGTCAAACATTAGAAATACTGGTCAACAGACTCAAAAAGCAGAAAGCCAACCCTATTTGCACTGGACAGACTAAACATACAGATCAAGCAGGTTTACATAGCCACCAGATTCATAATTTTGCACAAATTTAGTCCAACACCGTAGAAATTACACAACATTATACAGTTACTGGACTAGCACTATAAACAGTCTGATAAAGTAGGACTTGTATGACTTGTATTTACCAAACTATGTAAATTTGGTCTGACTACATGTACAGTACCTCACAGCAGTGGAAAAGTACCTTTACACAACACCATGAGATATCACACTGGCTCTAACAAAGTCAAATTTTTGGTATTCCAATAAGCCAAAATAATTGTGCGTGTCACACACAATTTTCTTCTATTTCTCATTGTGACAACATGTCATACCCAGACGTTCTTAGATTTAGTAATAATGAAAAAAAGAAAAAAAAAAAAAAACCCACTGAAGTCCCAAAACCAGACAATGCAAACACCACTTTTTCCAAATAACTTGTACTGGGGAAAGAGGGAGGGAGGGAGTTAAAAAAACTACTGTACAAAAAATGCCAACTCAGCTAGCTCCAGCAGGAACTAAAAGTGATGGGAAGACAAAGTTCAGAAACTTTTGACCAACTAATACACACTATATGGACATTATTAAACAGTCATGTACACAACACAAGAACACAAATACCTACACGAAATTTCACACTACAAAGTCACCACAATAGCATTTTAATGTAAAACCTTAATAGAGGTAGGGCAAAAGAACAGCCGTAGGAAAAATATGAAGACATCCGTCTAAGTAACTGCCGTTTAAAATCTAGGCTGCCAACTCAGCAACGGTCAATCCAAAAAGCTGCTTTAGTTAGAGAAAAAAATTCAAAGGCCACTCTAAACACACCAATCAAAAGTTTAAACAGCAAGAGTAACAGCTGTTGCACACAGAAGAAGCCCATCCAATAACTAACTTTGTTGGGACAACAGTTCTCTGACAGCACCTTGTACTACAATCTTATATGCCAACGTCATCAATCCAAAGAACACTCACGTAGGCTCACCTGTGCAGAAAAAAAAACGTAAGCCTAAAGAAACTAGACTGTACAAGCGACTACCCAAGATGCTGTATCCAACACACATGCAGGCAGGCTGTTTCATCTCGGGGTTTAAAACCCAAAAAGGCCAAGACAAAGGAGCAAAAAAATAAAGGCCCTTCAAACATCAAAATATATACACAAATTCCACGAAAGCGTGTAAAAACAGAAACCTTACAAAAAGGTTATTAAAAGGGACACGAAGAATGTTTAGATCCGATTGTTTACCATTCCTGGCTCTTACGCTAGGTCCAGGTTATGTACAGGCCCAAGCTAATACATCAGTGACACGTAGCAGCACCAACTCTGAACATCAACGTGCAAGAAATCATATTAGTTACAATACAAAAAAAAAAAAAACACAAACATACAAAAAAAAGAAAAGGTGATCAGAGAAGGAGGGTCAACGAGAAAGTATCCTGGAACAGCTGATGTGATTAAAAAACATTCAGTGTTAAAACAAACATTTCACCAACTTGCTTATTAATGAATAAGAACAGACAGAACAGTGAACCAAACCGGCAGACTAGGAAAACGAATGGGGACGCTATAGCTGTTAGAGGCGGCGGTGAGAGGAGGGTCCGATACTAGACAGCAACAGGCTAACAGATCCACGTCGACATTGTCAGGTAATGAAGCTCGCTGTCCAATACTGGCCTTCCCTCATACGGGAAAAGGAATTTAATTTCTAAATTATTATACTAGCATAAAATAGTATAAAAACATACTCCAACAACTGGACAAATCCGAAGGGCAATGACCCATGCGAACATTAACAACTTTATAAGCCCCTGAACTTTACAATGCCACTAAACGATTAACAGCTTGCTTCCATCGACGTTGCCCACAGAGCACCTATGAGCATTAACTGGATTTTACTCACTCAGTATGCTCCAAGATGCCGCCTCTAAAAGACAAACCGCAGTGGACTTACTTGTGATGGTGTTCTTGATAGCCTCCCTACTGGAGAAGAAGCTTCGAACTCCAATGTGAGAGGCTGGTCTTTCAGGCAGCAGATTTTATACAGCTAAACGCTGCCAATCCATGCAGGACACGTCACAAGTCAAGTCCTGCGCCCTGGCAGCACTGCAAGACCAAGGAGGTTGTTAGAAATGGGGGTTGGGGTAGTAGGAGTCCGTACTGACAGGGCTTAGAGGGTGGACTTCAGCGTTTCTGTACTAAGCGAAATGGGGGGGGTTGTCACCCTAACGTCCTTTGTACGTAGGTATATAAGGTTATCAGCAGCAAAATACTTGAAACTATGCATGTACATGGTTATTAGAACGGGTTTGCATCATTAGAAATTATAGAATAGACGATGTTACGTTGATCATAAGTGATCATAAGTGGCGAGATTTAGGAATTAAGTCCGATATCATATACGTTTACTGAAACTGTTTATTTGCATGATGGCACAAAACCTCAACAGCGCTGATGACTTTTTTCATCAGCTACATCTTAACAAATCAGTTGCATCAGAAGCAGTGGGTATGCAAAAGCTTATGTCGAAGGTGTATGGTCGAGTACAGAAACAGTACATCTGTGATAGTGCAGATGACACAGTCCAAGATGCTAGCAGCTGGTATCTAGTGCTGTACATGTGAATATTCAGTGTGAGAGACCACAGTACAGAGAGCACACAGTTCTGCAACTCAGGAAACAGTGCAAAAAGCAGACTAGGTGGTCACCTTGGGACCTTTGCATTTGCATCCATATTTTCTTTGAATTTGAAAGCACAAGTATCACAGATACTAATGAACTATCAGGAGGAGGCACAATTTCACACAAGGTGCTTATATCTCCACATAATTCTATTGCCTCTTCACCAATAAGGAGTTAAATCAAGAAAACTAATCCCCAAAAGGTAAAGGTGGTTAAGCCTGGGATTTTTGAAGAAGACCTGAGCCAAATCCGAGCCACCCCCAAGTCATAACACTTTTATTTGCCAGCAGTGATCATATGATAACATTGTGTTTTCATGTACAAGATGCTTCCATACCCTTTCCCCAAAAAGGCAGCTGCTTTCTGTTCACATCCCTGATACCTGATGCTGAGGAAAGTAAAAGAAAAAATAACTACTAGAATAATATAGTAATTTCAATATTTTGCTCCTGAAGACATCTATTCAACCCAAACATACACTAAGCACCTCTCTGAGAGTCACTGCATTGAGTTAAAATCAGAAACACCTGAGCAATCAGGACTTACTTCATTAAAAACAAACTCAAATTAATTATGTCCATGCTGCCCTTAGCACTGGTAGTGCTTTCCACTCTCTCTCCTGATCTCTGTCTTTCTGTCGCTAAAACAGACTCTGCTGCTTACAAGTACTCTTGAGGAAAAGAAATAATGTACCCCTTTTCCTAAAACTGAGCTGCAAATCTTTTTATAAATTAATTGCCTAACTACAGCATCTTGCAATAGTCCTCTCCTATACAAAATATTTAAATCCTCTTCCTTTTCAGCACTGTATCCTGTCTGGAATTCCAGCCAACCGTAATGCTTAGATACAGCAACCATGCCTAATAGAAAGCACACTCAGCTTGCAGGTCTGGTTCATAGGTTCATAGGTTCATACTAGGCTATCTGCCCCAAGGCATTTATAAGCCTAGCCCAAATTATTTTTGTGGCTTACGCCACCCCTTATATGAAAAAATACTGTGCCCATTAGTTTGTTGTGCCTCTGTCCAGCAGTGACACAGAGATGATTCCCGGGGTAAACCTACAATCTCCCATCCACAGGTCAAGATTTCTCTTGAACAGAGCCAGCGAGGTGCTCTGCCTCACATGGATCGGGACTCTATTCCACAGCATAGGGAGTCTCTGAGTGATAAATCTATCCCTCCAGCACGTCCTATTTCTATCCGTGCTAAGGTTTAAGTCGCTTGCTCTAGTGGTTTTGGTGGATTTGGATTTTTTGAGGTGGAGCATGTCCATTAATTCCGGGTTGGACATGGCCTTGTATGTCAGGCACATGTCACCTCTGAGCAGATGGTATGCGACTGAATAGAGCTGGAGTTTCTTCAATCTGGCAGCATATGACAGATTTTGGAGTCCCTTTATCCTTTTGGTGAGGAACTTTTGGGGTCTCTCCAATTGCTGCAGAGTTGGGGCGAGATACATCCCGAATGGGGCATTGTACTCGATCATTGGTCTGATAAGTGAAGAGTACAGGGGAACAATGACCTCACTAGATCTGGATGTGAATCCCTTCATGATCAGGTGGGCAATGTAGAAGGTCTTTCTAACCACTTTAGCAACGTGAGTGTCAAAAGAAAGGCCACTGTCAACCTGGGTCCCCAGGTCCCTGATAACCTCTTCTGTGCTTAGTGGATTGCCACCTATATGGTAGCTTGGGGTTACCTTGTTTTTCCCGAAGGGTATGACTATACATTTTTTGGCATTTAACTTCAGGCCATGGCTCTGGCATCAGCTATCTGTTTCCGTGAGTCCCTTCTGAACGATATCCGTGTCTGATGCACTTTCCACTATGGCACCCAGTTTGCAGTCGTCTGCAAACTTTGTCAGCCAAAGTCCTCCCATGTTGGCCTGTACTTCTGAGAAGTAGATGCTGAACAATAGGGGGCCAAGGACCGAGCCCTGTGGGACACCACTTGTGACCGGCTTGGAGTCTGACATAGCGCCAGCAACTCTAACCCTGTGAGTTCTGTCCTTAAGCCAGTTTGCAACCCACCTTGTGACATATGGGTTTACATTTAAGCTGGAAAGTTTTTCTACAATACCCGAGTGGGGTATTGTGTCGAAAGCCTTTGCAAGGTCAAGGTAGGCTGTATGGACTGCCTTTCCCTCATCAATGGCCTTGGTGACTGTTTCGAAGAAGTCGACCAAGTTCAAAAGGCATGATCTTCCCTTGACGAAGCCAAACTGGGTCGGGTCCAATGTCTGCAAGTCCCCTATATCTTTGTTTATGAGCTCCATTTTGATCCTCTCCATAGCTTTGCAGACTAGACTTGTTAAGCTTCTGGGGCGGTAATTACCAGGGTCCGTAGAGGCACCGCCTTTGTGGAGTGGGACCACAGTTGCCGTACACCACTCCTTGGGCATGTATCCTATGGTAAGGCTGAGATTAAACAGCTGCCTTATGTGCGGGTTTAATTCCTCATTTAGCTCGTGTAGCACACAGCCGGGGACACCACCCGGTCCCATTGATGCTGTGTTTTTAGCTTTAGAGAGAGCAGCTTTCACCTGCGCATTTGAGATGTCTGGGAGGCTACACTCCGCTGGGATAGTTATCTCTCCTTTAGGGGAGAGGGGTGAAGTTTGCACTGAACCTGTCTGCCAGTATGTTGGCAATGTCTGTGGGTTCAGTGATTTTTGTATCATTTTGGACTAATTCTGAGCATATCTGGGAGTTTCCACCCAGGTTCCTAACATAGCTGAAAAAGGCCTTATGATTGTCCTTTGAATCCATGGCAATTTTTCTCTCAAAATTGGCCTTAGTTGATTTTATGAGTGCTCGTATTTTTTACTAATAATGATCAGGGGTGACTTCCTTTTATGGATTTTGTTCTATCATGTAATAGCTTTCTCCTCTTATTGTAAAGTTTGTTAATGGCTGGGGTCCACCAGACTGGACATTTGCCCTTTGTGGAAAGAGTCTTGGTTTTATTTGGGATTGCCTGATCCATGCAGTCCTGGAGGTGTTCATAGAAGGCATTTGTAAGGGCTTCCACAGCTTGGGTTGTGGTTTCCACTGGCTCAGGGGCCTTGAAGGATACCACACCAGTCTTGAGTAGTGTGAAGTTTGCTTTAGAGAAGTTCTTCACTGTGGCCTTTTTTGTTTGGGGTGGGGCGGGATGTGGATTTCCAGTGAGATTAGTTTATGATCAGATCTCACCAATGAGGGATATACTTCTGGTGTGGAGCATTTTGTCCCCATGTTTGTGATAATGAGATCTAGTATATTTTCTCCTCTCGTGGGAACAGTGACTAGCTGTTCCATGGCATTTGAATTTATGAACTCCAGGAACCGTTGGGCTAGAAAGTTAGGGCTTGAGTAATGTTCCCAGTCTATATTCGGGTAGTTGAAGTCACCCAATATGATGGTGTTTGGAGATACATTTATACCGTCCAGTGTCTTCAGGAAGGCTGTGTGGGGTTCCTGAGTTTGAGAGGGTGGCCTGTAGCATGCTACAATTTGTAGAGCAGTTTTGCCTATGGTTAGTTGCACCTGGATGGTTTCCGAAGCTTCATGCGTTGCCACCAACCTGGAGGTGTGGGTATCCTTTATGAATATGGATACACCCACTCCTTTTGTGGTGTGGTCTGGGTTTTGGGGCCAGAACGCATGATATGAGGTAAAACCTAATAGTGCCGGGGTGCTCTCAGGAGCCTTGAACCAGGTTTCAGTTACAGCACAGACATCGATGTTCTCCATACTGAGAAGGGCCTCGAGTGCGTGCATTTTGAGATTTAGACTTCTGGCATTGAGCAGCATTACCCTCAGTTTCTTCCCATTTTTGTTTTCTAGGGTGGTAGGTTTAGAATTTGAGCCTTGCCTAAAAAAGGCACTATGGGGGTGGCAAGAGCCTTAACCAATATCCGGAATCCCAGGGGTGACAGGTGCAAGCCGTCCCTTGTGAAGCAGCGTGGCTTGTCAAGCATGTCATCCCAGGCAGACAGGCACTGGATCCCCTTTGAATGACACCAGACATTAAGCCAATTGTTAAAGCTGATCATCTTGTCTCTATATTGTGGCATCATTCTTGGTGAAGGAAGGATACTGCTCAGGGTTAGGGTCATACCTGCCTGGGCTACATAATCAGAGAGCTCCTCTATGTCTCTTTTCATGTAGTCCAGGGAGGTACGTCTCAGGTTGCTCACACCAGCATGGACAATGACTGTGTCATATTTGTACTTGCTGTGGAGTGACCCAGTGCTTGTGTTATGTGGCGGATTCTAGCACCCGATAGGCAGCTTACTGTGACCCTCTCCTTGTTCAGCCTGGTGAGTGGGACGTCAGTGTGTCTGACTATGGAGTCACCTATGACAAGTATGTTTGGTGTTGTATTTGGCCTTAAGGGCTGTGACTGCTTTGCACACTGCTTTTGTGGTTTATGTGTTGCTTGTGGGGTGTCTTGAGGTAGCAGTTGTTTGGGTGTCTGCTTTGGAGGCCTCTGCTGTTTAGGTAAATTTTACTCAGAGCCTCCGAGTATGTCTTTGTGTGTTTATGTGTTTGATTCAGTGGTGTGGTAGCATTATGTGAGGCTGGTTTTGTGGTGTGTGTAGTTGCCTTCTCCTCCTGTCTGGTCTTGCCAGTCCTGAGTTGAGAGAGCTCAGCCTCCAGTTTGGCTAAATAGCTGCATCTCTCACAAGTATTTGTGTTATGTGGGAGGAGGAGAGGGTTGTCTGTGTACATGAGGCAGTTATAACATTGCCTCAAGATTCCCAGATTCACCAGCTGGACCGAGAGGAGATTGACAACTGACCTTTGGACATGCTAGAATAATATTGGGAATTCCTTAATAATTGAAAACAAGGGCCAGTGGGGAGTGAGGGTGTACTGCTTTTAATTTTTAGTGCTGACTTATATAATTGCTTTAGTGAGCAAGTGCCAGGTAACTTGAGTGCAATGTGTTACAAGTAACTAAATGCAAAAACAACAAACAGTAACTTTCTTTCAAGTGAAACAAGGAAATAAGTACAGTAAGCAATGCAGATATCACTAGTGATCCACAGAAGCGCTGAGAAGCTGCGTATTAGGTGGAATTAGCTTCCAGGGAAATAACAAGCAAACAAACAACAAGCATATAAACAAAGCTAGATTCAGCAGGCCTGGATCTAGTCTATGCTAGAGCAAACAAGGTGTACCAATTTCAGTAAGATACAGTTCAAATATTCAGGCACTATAAACCTTTAACCAGAAATTCCCAGCTCAGAAGGGCAGAGTCCAGCCTCTTCTCCCACAAGAGTGCAGACCACGAACCTTCTTAATGTAAAATAACTGGCCTGAAGCCCAAGTGCCTAAACCAGAACTAATACACTTGGACACTGGGCTCTCAATCAGCAGTTCCCAACTTAGAAGGATGAAAGCTACCTGTCCTGCCACCACAGCGCTTGCCACAAACCTTCCTAATGTAAAACAACTGGTCTGAAGCCCAAGTGCTTAATCCAAAAGACTTAGAATGATAGCTACACTTTAATCAAGTTACAACCAAGCAGTAATAAATAAAATTGAATACTTTAGAGAATGTCTGGATTAGTGCTCAAGTTACACAAACAAAGCTAGATCCAGCAGGCCCGAATCCAGTCTATGCCACAGCAAACAAGGCGCACCAACTTCAGTAAGTAGCAGTTCAGATATACATGCACTATAAGCCTTTAACCAGAAATTCCCAGCTCAGAAGGGCAGAGTCCAGCCTCTCCTCCCACAAGAGTGCAGACCACGAACCCTCTTAATGTAAAATAACTGGCCTGAAAGCCCAAGTGCTTAAACCAGAATTAATACACTTTTAGAATAACAGACACTGAGCCCTCAATCAGCAGTTCCCAACCTAGAAGGATGTAAGCTACCTGTTCTGCCACAACAGAGCAGACCACAAACCCTCTCAGTGCAAAACAACTGATCCGAAGCCCAAGTGTTTAAACCAAAAGGCTTAGAATGAGTTACACCAAGCAGTAATAAATACAATTGAGTATTTTTAAGATGATGCAAAAGTAAAATGAAGTAGGTAGAAACACAAGTACAGTAAAAGCAGATGAAAAATTTTTTTTTTTTTTTTTTGGTATAAGTCAACAATCAGCAGTTACTCCAAAAAAAAAAACTTGCAATTGTGGTTCAGTTTGTTCTTCTGTCTTTGACCTGCTGGATCATGAGCCTGATCCTGCCTTATATTCAGGCTTGATCCAAGCTCAAGCTGGCTCTGGCTTGCTTGCGCACCTCAACTACAAGGTGACTCATAGGACTGACTTCGTCAATAAATGTTTTGATGACAGACAAGATCAGCCTCTTCATTTTATTCCTAGTGGATAAACTACAGATCCTGTTTAACCCACAAATTATTTTCTCCCAGAGTCCATTAGTTGGTGTATTTCTGTCTTGTGCATTATTGAATTTTCTCACTGTTTATGATACTACTTTCTCTTCAAGAAGGCTACTATTGTTATGTACCACTCATTAGGGGAAATAATGGTTCATATCTCTCTTAAGTGATCCACATTGTGTCTTCTGTTTGTAACATCTTATTTCTCATATATCTTTGTATTTCTTGGAAGATGGTACCCACTTGGAATCTGTTAATTCAGCTGAGTTGTATGAAAGTTTCTGTCATGTCATTATTTAGTGACCTCAATCCTCAGATCATCCCAGTGATTTTTCCAAAAAACCACAAATTTTATGAGGAATAAATCAAAAATATTAGGGAAAAATCTGGACATTCTGCGCAATTCTGGACAGTTGAAAGGAATGTTACTGGGCATCTGATTTTTGTGTAGCAAACTGAGTTTTTCTTAAATATTGTGTATTATTACATCTGTAATGTACTTTTTTGGGAACTCCAAGATGTTGGGGCCTTATTTACATGTCCTCGATGTCTTTATCTAGAAACTATGAGGATGGTAAACATTGAAGTAAAGGGATATAGTAATTGTTGATAAAAATCAATGTTTTCTTTTTACTTTAAGTATGTCTTTTCAGGCTTGTTGGCTGTTGGTGAAGCACCCTCCAAGAGGAAAAAACGCTGAGAGAAGAAGGGAGCCACTTTTGAGATTTTAAGTATTTTTTCTCTGTTTATTTGCTAAGTTTTTCTGCATAGCTGCCTAGCTTGAGCATTTGCTGGCTTGTTAAACTTGATTTCTGTATTAGTAGCTGTATTTAGAGCACAACCAAAAGCTGTTTGCTGAATTTCCTGTTTGCACTTAATTTTAAATTGTTTTTTCTTAAAACTTGCATATTTTCTGTCCTTGACCTAGCACTCTTGTGTGGGGTCATTTACTGCACTGTTATAACTTGAATTTACTTGTGAACCTCTGCTATCTTTGAAAAAAACAAAAAAAAACCTTGCTTTTTTCCCACTTTTCTGAGAGTTAAAACAGTTCAGTTACAGGCTTGCTGTTCCTGAACTATTTGAAAGTTTCTGTGAGGCCATTTTTGCTTGGGCTAAAGGAAAGTCTCTCTGTTGATCAGTGGCAGTGAATAACATTGAGCAGCTTCCCTGCCCCCGTAGAGGTGGTTACTGACTTGAAACTGTAGTTTTATTGGCCACTAGGGGTCATTTCCAAAACTCCTTCATCTTCCTCTCTTAAAACCTAGTTGCCTCGTGGTTTGGGCGTCTTTTCAGGCTTGTTGGCTGTTGGTGAAGCACCCTCCAAGAGGAAAAAACGCTGAGAGAAGAAGGGAGCCACTTTTGAGATTTTAAGTATTTTTTCTCTGTTTATTTGCTAAGTTTTTCTGCATAGCTGCCTAGCTTGAGCATTTGCTGGCTTGTTAAACTTGATTTCTGCATTAGTAGCTGTATTTAGAGCACAACCAAAAGCTGTTTGCTGAATTTCCTGTTTGCACTTAATTTTAAATCGTTTTTTTCTTAAAACTTGCATATTTTCTGTCCTTGACCTAGCACTCTTGTGTGGGGTCATTTACTGCACTGTTATAACTTGATATTACTTGTGAACCTCTGCTATCTCTGAAAAAAAAAACAAACAAAAAAAAAAATCTTGCTTTTTTCCCACTTTTGAGAGTTAAAAAAGTTCAGTTACAGGCTTGCTGTTCCTGAACTATTTGAAAGTTTCTGTGAGGCCATTTTTGCTTGGGCTAAAGGAAAGTCTCTCTGTTGATCAGTGGCAGTGAATAACATTGAGCAGCTTCCCTGCCCCCCGTAGAGGTGGTTACTGACTTGAAACTGTAGTTTTATTGTCCGTTTTGGGTCTATTCCTGCTTCTTTCCAGCCCCTGCTATCAGGCACGCTTTAACGTGCTTTAGCGCGATTTAGCACGGAGTTGCCACTAGAGCAGCATCGGGCAGTGCCGGTTAAACAAGGTTAAACTCTTTCTGGCTCCAGAAAGTCTGTTCTTCAGTTTTTTCCCTTAGAACTGCTCTGTTAGGAACCTAAACAGTTTACACCTTCACTAAAAAGTGCAGCACTTGTTCCAAATAGTTTTTTCTTCTCAAAAAGCTCAGCACTTGTCTTATAAGCATATCCCTTGTCTTATAAGCATTCTCTTTGCAGGTCAAGCACTCCTATATTATACAAATCTCTCACTAGCAAACCCCCCCAGGAATGCCCACTTCCCTGCTAAGCCCACTACTTTTCTGTCTCATACCAACTCATAAATCTTTCTAGCATGTCGAAGGGTCAGATGCTGGCGTCCTCTCCTGCCCAGTTGGTGAATCTGGGAATTCTGAGACAATGTTACAATTGCCTCATGTACACGGACAACCCTCTCCTCCTCCCACGTAACACTAACACTTGCGAGAGATGCAGCTATTTAGCCAAACTGGAGGCTGAGCTCTCTCAACTCAGGACTGGCAAGACCAGGCAGGAGGAGAAGGCAACTACACACACCACAGTACCAGTCTCACATAACTCAACCACACCACTGAATCAAACACATAAACACACTAAGACATACTCGAAGGCTCTAAGTAAAAATTTACCTAAACAGCAGAGGCCTCCAAAGCAGACACCCAAGCAACTGCAAACTCAATACACCACACAAACAACACATAAACAACAAAATCAGTGTGCAAAGCAGTCACTGCCCTTAAGGCCAAATACAACACCAAACATACTTGTCATAGGTGACTCCATAGTCAGACACACTGACGTCCCACTCACCAGGCTGAACAAGGAGAAGGTCACGGTAAGCTGCCTATCGGGCGCTAGAATCCGCCACATAACACAAGCACTCAGGTCACTCCACGGCAAGTACAAGTATGACACAGTCATTGTCCATGCTGGTGTGAACGACCTGAGACGTACCTCCCTGGACTACATGAAAAGAGACATAGAGGAGCTCTCTGATTATGTAGCCCAGGCAGGTATGACCCTGACCCTGAGCAATATCCTTCCTTCACCAAGAATGATGCCACAATATAGTGACAAGATGATCAGCTTTAACAATTGGCTTAATTTCTGGTGTCATTCAAAGGGGATCCAGTGCCTGTCTACCTGGGATGACATGCTTGACAAGCCACGCTGCTTCGCAAGGGATGGCTTGCACCTGTCACCCCTGGGATTCCGGATATTGGCTAAGGCTCTTGCCACCCCCATAGTGCCTTTTTTAGGCAAGGCTCAAATTCTAAACCTACCACCCTAGAAAACAAAAACGTGAAGAAACTAAGGGTAATTCTGCTCAATGCCAGAAGTCTAAATCTCAAAATGCATGCACTCGAGGCCCTTCTCAGTATGGAGAACATCGATGTCTGTGCTGTGACTGAAACCTGGTTCAAAGCTCCTGAGAGCACCCCGGCACTATCAGGTTTC
The DNA here is from genome assembly GCF_019279795.1 of Protopterus annectens. Taxonomy (NCBI): domain Eukaryota; kingdom Metazoa; phylum Chordata; order Ceratodontiformes; family Protopteridae; genus Protopterus; species Protopterus annectens. Next base: position 513,258,312 of record NC_056734.1, on the reverse strand, counting down.
ATCTCATATCATGCGTTCCGGCCCCAAAACCCGGACAACACCACAAAAGGAGGGGGTGTATCCATATTCATCAAGGATACCCACACCTCCAGGTTGGTGGCTACGCACGAAGCATCGGAAACCATCCAGGTGCAATTAACCATAGGCAAAACTGCTCTACAATTTGTAGCATGCTACAGGCCACCCTCTCAAACTCAGGAAACCCACACAGCCTTCCTGAAGACACTGGAGGGTATATATGTATCACCAAACACCATCATATTGGGTGACTTCAACTACCCGAATATAGACTGGGAACATTACTCAAACCCAAACTTTCTAGCCCAAAGGTTCCTGGAGTTCATAAATTCAAATGCCATGGAACAACTAGTCACTGTCCCCACAAGAGGAGAAAATATACTAGATCTCATCATCACGAACATGGGGACAAAATGCTCCACACCGGAAGTATATCCCTCATTGGTGAGATCAGATCATAAACTAATCTCACTAGAAATCCACATCCCGCCCCCACCCCAAACAAAAAGACCACAGTGAAGAACTTCTCTAAAGCAAACTTCACACTACTCAAGACAGGTGTGGTATCCTTCAAGGCCCCGAGCCAATGGAAACCACAACCCAAGCTGCGGAAGCCCTTACAAATGCCTTCTATGAACACCTTCAGGACTGCATGGATCAGGCAATCCCAAATAAAACCAAGACTCTTTCCACCAAGGGCAAACGTCCAGTCTGGTGGACCCCAGCCATAAACAAACTTTACAATAAGAGGAGAAAGCTATTACATGATAGAGCAAAATCCCAAAAAGGGAAGGCATCTTTGATCAGCACTAGCAAGAAACTACGATCCCTCATAAAATCATCCAAGGCCAACTTTGAGAGAAAAATTGCCATAGATTCAAAAGACAATCATAAGGCCTTCTTCAGCTATGTCAGAAACCTGGGTGGAAACTCCCAGATATGCTCAGAATTAGTCCAAAATGATACAAAAATCACTGAACCCACAGACATTGCCAACATACTGGCAGACAGGTTCAGCGCAAACTTCACCCCCCTCTCCCCCCCAAAAGGAGAGATAACTATCCCAACTGAGAGTAGCCTCCCAGACATCTCAAATGCGCAGGTGAAAGCTGCTCTCTAAAGCTAAAATTACAGCATCAATGGGACCGGATGGGGTCCCCGGCTGTGTGCTACATGAACTCAATGAAGAACTAAACCTGCACATAAGGCAGCTGTTTAATCTTAGCCTCACCACAGGATATGTGCCCAAGGAGTGGCATACGGCAACTGTGGTCCCACTCCACAAAGGCGGTGCCTCTACGGACCCTGGTAATTACCCCATAAGCTTAACAAGCCTGGTCTGCAAAGCTATGGAGAGGATCATAATGGAACTCATAAACAAGGACATAGGGGACTTGCAGACCTTGGACCCAACCCAGTTTGGCTTTGTCAAGGGCAGATCTTGCCTTTTGAACTTGGTCAACTTCTTCGAAACAGTCACCAAGGCCATTGATGAGGGAAAGGCAGTCCATACAGCCTACCTTGACCTTGCAAAAGCTTTCGACACAATGCCCCACTCGGGTATTATAGAGAAACTTACCAGCTTAAATGTAAACCCATATGTCACAAGATGGGTTGCAAACTGGCTAAAGGACAGAACCCACAGGGTTAGAGTTGCTGGAGCCATGTCAGACTCCAAGCCGGTTACAAGTGGAGTCCCACAGGGCTCAGTCCTTGGCCCCCTATTGTTAGGCATCTACTTCTCAGAAGTACAGGCAAACATAGGAGGACTATGGCTGACAAAGTTTGCGGATGACTGCAAACTGGGTGCCATAGTGGATAGTACATCGGACACAGACATCCTTCAGAGGGTCTCACAGAAACTGATAGCTGGTGCCAGAGCCATGGCCTGAAGTTAAATGCAAAAAGTGTATAGTCATACCCTTCGGGAAAAACAAGGTAACCCCAAGCTACCATATAGGTGGCAACCCACTAAGCACAGAAGAGGTTATCAGGGATCTGGGGACCCAGGTTGACAGTGGCCTCTCGTTTGACGCTCACGTTGCTAAAGTGGTTCGAAGACCTTCTACATTGCCCACCTGATCATGAAGGGATTCACATCCAGATCAAGTGAGGTCATTGTTCCCCTGTACTCTTCACTTATCAGACCAATGATCGAGTACAATGCCCCATTCGGGATGTATCTCACCCGACACCTGCAGCAATTGGAGAGACCCCAAAAGTTCCTCACCAAAAGGATAAAGGGACTCCAAAACCTGTCATATGCTGCCAGACTGAAGAAACTCCAACTCTATTCAGTTGCATACCGTCTGCTCAGAGGTGACTTGTGCCTGACATACAAGGCCATGACCAACCCGGAATTAATGGACATGCTCCACCTCAAAAATCCAAATCCACCAAAACCACTAGAGCAAGAGACTTAAACCTTAGCACGGATATAAATAGGACGTGCTGGAGGGATAGATTTATCACCCAGAGACTCCCCATGCTGTGGAATAAAATCCCGGTCCATGTGAGGCAGAGCACCTCGCTGGCTCTGTTCAAGAGAAATCTTGACCGGTGGATGGGAGATCGTAGGTTTACCCCGGGAATCATCTCTGTGTCACTACTGAACAGAGGCACAACAAACTAATGGGCACAGTATTTCTAACATAAGGGGCGGCGTAAGCCACATAACTTTGGGCTAGGCTTATAAATGCCCTAGGGCAGTTAGCCTAGTATAAACCTATGAACCTATGTGCAGCCTTCAAATTAGTATATTTATATACTGGGGACATTTAGTGGCATCAGTCTCACAAAAGCATCTTGTCAACTTCTGTTACTTTTGTGGTTTTCTGTGTTGTACATCACATTTCATACAGTTGTTGACAGTTTTGGTTTGAAAAGTTCACTGAGACTCAACCAAGGTATGACTGGATGCATTTTTACAGTTCTCCACATGAGATCTTGCCAGCTGTTAATCCCTTCTTGTCTTCTAACAGTGATAAAATTAAAAACTGAAATGGCAATTCCCTATATATCCCAGCATTCTGCTAGTCTTCTTTACTACTCTGTTACACTGCTTGCTTTACTTACGGTACCTGATATGGCTACATCCAGGTCCATTTCCTTTTTTATGTTATTGTTGTTGCTACAAGTTAGACTCATTTGCATATTGCATTCTACAGGTCTTGTTTCCCATTTGAATTATTGTGCATTTTTACATTGAATTTTTGAATTTAGGCTGCCATGTTTTATATTCCACTTTACTTTGCACATTTTTTTATAGCTTATTATGCATTACCCCTGTTGTGTAACTTTTTATCAATAAAACAAAAACTTTTCCTCTCAGGCTTTATACATTACTACTTGTAAAGAAATTCAAAATTAATACCCTCTGTACTGACCCTTGTAGTGTCCCAATGGTCACCATACATTCATCTAAGTAAACTCTGTGTACAGGGCAGTACAGTGACCTGACAGTTCATATTGTTGCTTTATATGGGGAGTATGTATGTCCTTTCTGTATCTGCATAGTTTTTGTTCAGGTTCTCTAGATTATCCCGTCAGTCCAACCAGCTACTTCAGTTGAATTGCCATTCCTCCATATGCCCATAGGCGCGCGAGCATGCATGTGTGCGTGCATGCTTTTGTGTGTGTGTGTGTGTGTGTGTGTGTGTGTGTGTGTGTGTGAGTGACAGTGACTAAGTGTGTACCTTTTGTCTTTGGTTGACCCCCTACTGGGATTAGTTCTACTGCCTTGCATTCACTGAGTGTCTAGACAGACACTAGCTCCCCTGTGACCTTGAACTGGATTCAGTGGATAATCAGAATTTCTGAATAAGTGAATGATGTCCTAGTATGCAGACAATTTTTTAACCATGTTACCAGCCTTGATCCAACATCAAGGCTGGTAACATGGTTAAAACATTGTCTGCATGATTTGTTAATGATTGGGTAATGATATTAACAGCCTTCTCTGGAGGTCCTTAAGAATTCTAATGGGAAAGAAAAATAATTCCAGCTTAATTATGATTACAGACCATGCAGGCACACTGAAGAAAAGCAGTGTCAGCATATAAGACATAGGCTTCTTCAAAATGACACAATACGGTACAGCATACTGCATATAGTATTACTGTGGAGCTAGGAGAACAGGACATCTGCTGTAGAATCGTGCCCATGGAAAGTAACACAGATGAATGATGCCATGGCAGTAGTAAAATAGAATGATATGGTATCCAGTACACTGACACAGAAACCTATTTATGCAGCAGATTGTTTGGTCATACCAGAGATGACATGTGATGTATAACTGTAGAGACTTAGCAACTTGTTATTAATGGCTGTACCAAGATAGTGAAGGTAAAGTTAATAATACACATGGCTGCTTCCTGTTGCAGGACAGTAGCTGAGAAAACTGGCACAATCCAGCATGCAGGACAGCAAGATACACACTACAGTTAATTGCTGGTATGTTCTGCAAAGTGTGATCACTATAATTCTGCACCTGCATTGCAGACTTCCCACCAGCTTTGCTGCATGTACTCAGTGCTAGTAGTTTGTTCTCATCTGGTTGCATACCATACTGTTAACAGCACTGATGCAGTGTGTAGCCACAATGTACATTGTGTGGTAGTCTGTTCCCAATAATACACATCTGCTACCCAAAGTAAAATGTATGTATCCTGCTGTTCCTTCCCATAACAGAAGGAGGTTGCTGTCATGTATAGAACACCAAACATTTGCATTAAAAGTCTCTGCCCAAACCATTGTTCCAGTGATGCAGCAGCATACCTCATGTGTCCTGTGAACCAACAGTAGTGCTTTGCACATTCCACTGTGTCCCTTGCAAAGCAGGATTCCATACACTAACAAATACAGAACGTTTGGAATAATCCACCCATAACTCTCTCCCACCAGTTTCTGGTGATCAAGGAGTGAGCTTCAGATGTGCTGCTTCTAGGGGAAACGTGCAGACTGTACAGTGGCTGCAGTATGGCTGTTCTGCCCAGTGAGTTATAGATAATCGTATTTGTCATCTTCTTTGAGTTAAGCTGTTAGAGGACTGGACTGGGATGTGTAACCACTTGTCTGGTGGACATCTGCAATAAATAAACTATATAACAAAAGGAAAATATTGCTGTCCAGGACCATGAAGGACCAGGTGCCCAATTGGAAGCAATCTCCCATTAGCCTGAACAAGCAAATAATCCTCTAAAGCCAACTTTAAGTCCAAATTGGCCACATCTTCTAGAAACAATCATAAGGCCTTCTTCACATGTGTCCACAGTCTCAAAGGAAGCACACAGATCTGTTCAGAACTGGTGGTCAAAGACACCTCATACACAAATGCTGTAGCTATAGCCAACCTACTGGCTGACAGATTCAGTGAAAACTTCACCCCTCTGTCCCCCATCAGTAAATCAGGACATCACCAGTACTTGCCCCCCCCTTATCTCTAGGGATCAGGTCATCACTGCCCTCTCAAAGGCAAAAATACAGCCTCCATGGGACCCAATAACATCTCAGGCTACATCCTACAAGAACTCAGGCATGAACTTGCAGCACCCTTAGGCACTCTATTCAACCAAAGCCTGAGTACCGGCTTTGTGCCAGCCGAGTCAAGGATAGCCACTGTTGTCCCTTTATACAAAGGTGGAGCATCCACTGAGCTGGGAAATTATAGAACCATCAGCCTAACTAGCCTGATCTGCAAGGCCATGGAACGGATTATCATGGACCTCATTAACAGGGACACTGGCAACCTCCAAACAATCAACCCCACACAGTTTGGCTTTGTCTGTTAAATCTGGTCGACTTCTTTGAGACATTCACCAAAGCCATGGACAAGGGGAAGACGTTGCACTGGCCAAAGCCTTCGACACTATTCCCCACTTGGGCATAATAGATAAACTCTCTGACCTAAGCATCAATCCATATGTTATCAGATGGGTAGTAAACTGGCTCACTGATAGAACCTACTTAATCAAAATAGGGGAACTCACCTCAAGCAGTAGACAAGTAATGAGCAGCGTACACCAGGGATCGATCTTGGGGCCTCTGTTATTTGGGATATACTTCTCTGAGGTGCAGGCCAAAATCAGTGGGATATGGCTGACCAAGTCTGCAAATGACTGCAAGCTGGGCGTGGTCAACAATTCCCCCAAGTGATGTGGACGTCCTTCAAGAGAGTCTCACCCATACAAACAACTGGTGCCAAAAACATGGCCTCAAGCTGAATGCTAAAAAAATGCATCATCATCCCCTTTGGGGGAATGACATCCCCACATATTATCACATTAATAATAATGTCCTAAGCACACAATCAGTCGTGAAGGATTTGGGCATCCAGGTTGATAGCAACCTGACTTTTGACCACCATGTTGGTTCCATTGTATGGAAAGCTTTCTACATGGCCCACCTCATAAGTAAGGGTATCTCATCCAGGGACAAGGAGGTCAAAACATCCTTGTATTCTTCCCTTATAAGGCCGATTATTGAGTACAACACCCCCTTCGGCATGTACCTCACAAAGCAAATGCAGCAGCTGGAGAGACTACAAAGGTTCCTCATCAGAAGAATCCAGAGCCTCAAACATCTACTCTACACAGATAGGCTAAAAGCCCTGTCACTCTACTCAGTTTCATATAGACTCCTCAGAAGTGACCTCTGTCTGGCTAGTATACAAAGCAATCTCAGACCCCGCCTTGATGGGACTGCTGCATATCTACAAGTCAAGCTCCACTTGAGTAACCTGCATGCGTGACCTCACCCTGTCTGTGACATCAATGGGACTTGTTAGTGGGACAGGTTTGTGTCCCAGAGACTTCCCCATCTGTGGAATAGACTCCCTCTCCACGTCAAGCAGAGTACCTCATTATCCATTTTCAAGCGCAACTTGGATAACTGGATGGAAACAGAAAATACACCAGTGGGATTCCACCTGTTTCCCAGCTGGACAAGGGCTTTGGGTGCTGACTTGTCTAAACATGGGCTAAACTTTTGGCTAAGCTTATAACAGCCTCAGGGCCAATAGCCTAGTAACTTTTTATGATCCTATGGTCATATGAGTTAGAGTAAAGCAGTTGACATACATATTGGTTCATTGCCTTGGAATTCAGATCAGTGGTTAAAACTATAAGTTGCTAACAGGCTGTATCTTATAGGCCTAAATTAGATTCCTTTGATGTCTGCTTGCACTCCGTATCACAGAAAAGGTCAAACAATGGAACCAAAAGATTTGGGTTATTTTTACAAAGAATCAGGTTTGCTAGTGAACCTCTTACCCTATTAAAACAACAAATAAGCAAAATTATGACCAATCTTATTCATGGTGATTGGTAACCTACCAGTCTAGACAGTGTCATTACCACTGTAATTGGTTGTAACAGCATTTTTGTAATAGACTTACTGAAACATTACGCAGCACAGTTCATACTGTATATCACAACAAGGCAATAGGAGACATACCTCAGAGCTGTTTGTTTACTGAGGTACAGTATGATTACATTGATGGCATGCTTAGTGAATGAGCAGGCAAAGAAAGATTGGAGGAGGAGGAGTATCAATGAATTGCTCAAATGATAAAGAAGAACAGAAATTTTCACTGTTGTATTACATTTGTGACACATTCTGCTAGGATTTGTCTCCTCTTTAGCTGCTTGGACCACCATGTTGTATGTGTGTGTGTGTGTGTGTGCGTGTGCGTGTGCGTGTGCGTGTGCGTGTGTGTGTGTGTGTGTGTGTGTGTGTGTGTGTGTGTGTGTGTGTGTGTGTGTGTGTGTGTGTGTGTGTGTGTGTGTGTGTGTGTGTGTGTGTGTGTGTGTGTGTGTGTGTGTCTCCACTTAAACGTTAGTCAGGTCATGGCAACTGTGCTATACTTGCTGAACCTCATTATAACTTGAGTGAATTCTTGGCTCTGTTTATGCAAATGTGTTTATGAGTACTAGAAGTATAATCGTAAACTGATAAGGCACTGCATTACAACATTATATAGAGCTTAAATTTTATCAAAGTCTACTTTTTTTCTGTGCGGAACATCTCAATTCTTTGCAGTCCTGTGACACACTGTGTATGCATTGGTACTTTTCAAATTGCATATCATGTCTTTAAACAAGATTCCTACAGTAGATGCACAAACACCTTATATAGCCCTTCTTTTTATGAAGAATGAGCATGGACGTGTGGGTAGATGCCCTGGATGTGATCCTACTTAACATGCCTCTGCATTTTTTTTATCATTTCCAGCCTCAACATTCTAGCAATTAAGGTATTTTATTTTTTATGAAACAACAAACATTTACTGAAAATATATAAAACAGAAATGAAATACATACTGGTAATTAGACAGTAAGTGCATACATATGAATTATCATACATTATGGGAAATATTCATTTATGTTTCCCATAGTAAGATGTGAGATGGTGTGTATGCGTATGTACAAAAATGTTGGCTGCATCTAACATGGCTCCAAATTTTAAGAAGAAAATTGTAAGAATGTTATGTATGTTAATCAATACCAGTAAAATACAGTTCACTCTCCCAATAAAAACCCAAATTAACAAATAAACATTCATGCTACCTAATACATTTTTGAGTCTATAAACCACATTTTTACAAACAAAAAATCGTTGATGTGTTCTATAGATTAAAAATGCCAGGTGGCAAGAACGTGCATTTTATTTTTTTCAGAGTGAATGAGATGTTTTGCTGGTATTTGTATAATGCTTTATAGTGAGTTTTATTTTGTAAGCTACAAAGGCTGGTTTCATATTAGTTTCATTTTTTTTTAATTTCTTCAAATGCTTTTGGGTTTCTAATACCATGATAGGAATGGACCGCTTTCCAGGGCATTATTAAAGTTTATGAAATTAGTATTGCCTCAATATTTGATGTTTACCAAGGGCGCTCTTCTCAGCACCTGTAATGTACCCAGAATTGCTTCCTTCTGTAGTTGATACACAGTTACATTTATTGGTAGCATAGGTAAGTATGCTTGAAAATTCTTTTTCATTAGTCCTTTTACTTCTAATACTAATGGAACTGTCTGGGACTATTTCCTCCACATTGCTCTAGTTTCTGCTTGTAGATCCTGATACTTTATAATTTTGTGTGTGTGTGTCTCTCTCTAACTCCCACTCTTTCTCTATGCAACACACTAGAATCACTGGGTGTGGCTACTTATGATTAATGCTACTTTTTTCTTGGACTACACTATCTGTCTTTCTTCCTTATATTTTTTTAACTGTTGGTTGATTCCATGTGATCTGAACTTCATCATTGTCAATACTGCTTTGTGGCCCATGTTTCCAGTGCTTCACAGCTACTTGTATATTGCAGTGTTGGCACAATTTCCTGTGCAACAGTGTTGTCACATTATTGTGCTTGTCAGTATATAGACCCTCAGCCATGAGTGTATCACAACCAGCAGTAAGATGTGCGATTGTTTCCAGTTCTGTTTTACAGAACCTACATGTGTCTGTTTCTCCCACTTTTTATATACCTAGTAAACCAATGTGCATGTAGCTATCTTGGGGTTGCCATTTTTAGCCTTTAAACTTTTGGTTTCAGTTTACCTTTCCTTAATCATTCCTGTTTTGGTCAACGTGGTTGTTGACTTGACACTTTATTAGTGGCTTTCTGATTTTCTCTCCTTTTCTTTACATCCTTTCTTTTGTTTGTTGGCACTTTCAGTTTATATCATTCTTGTCTGCTTCAGATTTGCTTTCTATTCCCATTCCTTTCTGAAATTATTCTGCTAAATTAAGCAACTATGTCATCTTAGACTTCTTCTCTTTGCGCTTTACAGCTTTCACTGTTTTTGGATCTGGTGAGGTCAGTAATTATATATGGATTCCCACGACTGAAGAGCTTTTCAAGTAGCTAATTTTGAGGATGCCCTTACCTCCTTCAGAGCGAAGGCTGTATAAGCTTTGTATGCACCATTTTTTATATATCATCTGATAACCATGAAGTATTTTTCTTGTTTTCTTATCCAAATGATTTAATGCTGTTTGGGGTCGATCAATTACACCAAATCTGTAAGAACAGGAACAGTAAATTGTTTTATAGCTTGGACTTTATTCTTAGATATTAAGGCATTTTTTTTAATATTAGCTTTAGTCTTTTGAAATGTTCCTTACGAAGTTTTTTTCTCACTTGTCCATGTTCTATTATTGGCCCTTATTCCCAAATATTTATACCCTCCCTTCTGTTCAAGTTCCTTTATCACATTCCTGTAAAGGGAGCTGACTGATGCTGAACTCTCAGTTTGTAATCTCTTCACGGTTTCAAGGTTTATAGGTTCATAGGTTTATACTAGGCTATCTGCCCTAAGGCATTTATAAGCCTAGCCCAAAGTTTTGTGGCTTACGCCACCCCTTATGCTAAAAAATACTGTGCCCATTAGTTTGTTGTGCCTCTGTCCAGCAGTGACACAGAGATGATTCCCGGGGTAAACCTACGATCTCCCATCCACCGGTCAAGATTTCTTTTGAACAGAGCCAGCGAGGTGCTCTGCCTCACATGGACCGGGATTTTATTCCACAGCATAGGGAGTCTCTGGTTGACAAATCTATCCCTCCAGCATGTCCTATTTATATCCGTGCTAAGGTTTTTATATCCGTGCAAAGAAGTCCACAAAACTCCTTAAATTTATAACTTATTGTGATGACTTTATGTTACACAATATATGTTATATCTTACAAATTGGAAAAACTGAGAAAAAAAGATTATTGGACAAGATGTACTAAAAGTGCAAAGAAGCAAGAAGGACTATTATTTTAATAGATAAGATACAGGAAATGCATGTCAAATACATCATATAAATCTTTTATTTATTTATTTATTTATTGCTTTTGTTTACCAGGACAGTCTGATTGGGTACATAATCCTTTTTCAGCAGAGGCACAGGCAGAAAGCTCCAACATATAGAATTTACAGAACCAATAAATAAAGATACATTTGATATGGACATGTCTTACAAAAATAATAACTGATGTAGCAGCTTTTGCAGATGAGTACACAATGCAATAATTACAACATGGAATAAAAGCTTGATGGTACAAGAAATAAGAGTAGAGAGTAATAAACAGAATTTGTTGTTAAAAATATAGAAGCAGTTGGTTTATAAACTAAATCTCAAGAACAGATGGAACTGGGAGATCAGAAAGGCAGTGCTACACACCATTTATGCTTTGAGATACTACTAAGGTCAGAGAGGAAAATTAGAGGGTAAAAGCTACAGAAAAAGAGTGGCAGAAAGGAAAATGAAAGGTGCAGTACAATCTAGGGCAGAAGTAGGATACAAATGAGGAAAAAAACGTAGTTGAAGAACAAATATAATGTGGATGGGGTAGGGAGAGGAAGAAAGGATGAGGAGAAGAAAAAGGACTGTGAAGGGAAAGCATGAGAGAAGAAGGAAAAGTATTGGAGCTGCTTGAGTTTGGAAAAATATTTCACCAGCATTTTAGCCTGGAGAACAGCACTGACTGAGATATAAGTATGTTAGATGAGACTTTAGTTGTGTTTTGAAGGATTGTAGACATTTGGCTTAAGAGAAAGTGGGGTATAACTCTAGATTCTGGAAACATATCTAGAATATAGATAGTTTCCATCACAGTTGTTAGTTTTGGTTAATTGTAATAAGAGTTAATCTGCGGAGAGTAGAGATCTTACTGGTGTGTAGGGGCAAATTATATTGACAAGGGATGGGCAGTTTTGATTTTTTTTTATAAGATTATGAATAGTGAAAAGTTGTGAATATGGTGGGAGAGTTCTATCCACTGCAACTGTTTGAGCAGTACCCAGTGCCAGTGATGAGCTGTATAAGTGACATTACCAGCAAATATGGCAATCTTATACCATTGTCTCAAAGGGTCTATATTATGTGATCGAATGCTTAGGTGATCGAACACCTAAACATCGACGACATAATATCAAAGTGCAAAACAGCGAATGCCACCGGGAAAAGTTACCGTCAGCCAAAAAAAAAAAAAAAAAAAAAAACAACAACTTTACAACCAAACTAAGTGGGGGGCTTCTCCCCCCACAACCCCCAACATGGGGGGGCTGTGTCCCCCCACCCCATAACTAAATATACCAGCTCCGAGATCGCTCCACAGTGGCGATAATGGCAAAATCCAGCAAATGGCCAAGGCAAATCTTTCCCTGCGTTAAATTGGCTGTTCGCTGTTATTTGCTTTTGATATTACGTGGTTGATGTTTAGGTGTTCGAACACACCTAAGCATTTGATCACGTAATATAGACCCGTCTCAACTTGTCTAGGCCAGTTTTCTGTAGGTTGGTAAATATAGGTCCAGAGTAAAGAAGTGTGGATAATAGGAGGGTAAAGCAGTATGTTTTCGAAAAGTGTCAGGAGGTAAGTTTTTGATTCTGTACAAGGAGCCTAGATTTTGAAGTTATTGTCTGCAAGAAGTCCTAGGAGTTTTATATACATAACAACCACAATTGTTGTATGGTCTATGGAGGTTATAAAAAAGCATTTTTTGTCAGTCAGATTGCTTTGAGGTGAAGAGAAGTAGCTTAGATGTTTTCAGAATTGAGGTTCATAGGTGAGTACTTGGCTATCATCCCTGACAGGATATTTTATGCCTAGCCATGCTTCCTATGTGTTACCTAGCTGTGTTATCCCAAAGGTGTTTAATTATCCTTTCCATAACTATATTTAAATACTTGCAAGAAATACAGGCAAAAACAAACTACTAAAATCAAAAAAAGAAAAAGAACCACACCGTAGTACAACTCTGGTAGTAAGAGATTAAGCGCTTTTCGTTTATTGCAATGAATAAACTTCTTCAGATCAATTAAAAACAGGAAATCACAGTTTAAATACTCACTTAATAAGTTTAAAAGTCAATTACATACTTAAAGTGATAACGCCCTTCCTACTTTAAAGCACAACTAAACCAAAAACTGTTTAAAAAGAACTCGTAGTATGCAAACATTATGAAAGCATTAATACCGATATCTAACCTACTACAACAAATTCTAAGTAGGCTATAGAAAAATAGAGAAAATAAAAAATATAATAAATAATACAAACTAACTAATATTCATAATCTGACAATACATGCTAATAACTGAATTAGCACACTAAATGTGCATGACATGGTACTAACAATATACCAAACAACTCAATATAATAAAGGAGTGCAAAACACAATAAAGTAGTACTATGAAAACAAAATTGCTCAACAACAAAACATGGCTTAATCATAGTGCTGTGTGAGAACTTATACACAGCCTACCTACAGAGACTCCTAAGTTTAAGGACACTACTAAGAGAACAATTCTCATTAAGTCCTGGTGCACTATATGCATTAAGTCTAATTTGCCACTCCAGCTCTCGCTCTTCTAGCTTGATTGGAAGTGGGACACCCCTAAAATCTTGTGTAATTTGATCAATAATCATGAATTTAAATGAATGGTTAAGAGACAGTGAAATATGCTTAGCTAAAGCATTATCTAATTTCTGCTTCCTAATCGCATAGATGTGTTCATATATGCGCTCACGTAGGCGTCGTTCAGTTCTATTTTTCTATAGCCTACTTAGAATTTGTTGTAGTAGGTTAGATATCGGTATTAATGCTTTCATAATGTTTGCATACTACGGGTTCTTTTTAAACAGTTTTTGGTTTAGTTGTGCTTTAAAGTAGGAAGGGCGTTATCACTTTAAGTATGTAATTGACTTTTAAACTTATTAAGTGAGTATTTAAACTGTGAATTCCTGTTTTTAATTGATCTGAAGAAGTTCATTCATTGCAATAAACGAAAAGCGCTTAATCTCTTACTACCAGAGTTGTACTACGGTGTGGTTCTTTTTCTTTTTTTGATTTTAGTAGTTTGTTTTTGCCTGTGTTTCTTGCCAGTTTGTCTGATGGCGTTAGAGAAAGATCCCCACACTCCGAGTACCTCCCTGGATGATATTCCTGAAGTTTTCTTGAATGCTGCTAACAATGAACATTCGACTGGAACTCCTTTCGAACCAAGTAATAATAATCATATCCTTACTTCTTTGATGGCACAACTAGACCTACTCCTGGGCTGGATGGATAATCTCGAACGGCAAGTGAGGACTACCAAGTATCCTTCATCTAATTTGGTCACCCCGACCGGTTTGACTATACCGCCAGCTCTGAATGGAGAACCGCTTCAACTCTCAGCGGCAGCGGCAGTGAACCAACGGCCACTTAGTGTCGAGATAAGACCAACAAAATGTGGAGTTAACGGGTCCGACAACTCACAGGTCACCAACCAGTCTAACATTGAGTGTGGGCAGAGGAGTATGACAGCCTTAGAAATTCCTACAGTTTTCAACCACCAGCAGGAGAAGTCTAATAATCCTTGCTCGGATTCAGTGACTCGTTCGAGTGTTACAGGGGCAACCAGTATACCGGATATCAATTACTGGTTAACGGACAACTTCTCGTTCACTTCAGCACCAGACCAACTACTTTCAATGAATACTGTCTTTCAAGGTGAGCACATTAACATCTCTACTCACCTTAAAAATTTTGATAACATCTTGGTGAAGCTGAAAAATACTCAGCTAGAAATATCATATTTTCAAGAATGCCTTAGACTCAAGATAGTCCCGAAGGTCATCGGCATCACCAATATCCTACTGGTCTGATTGCAAATTCACAGTTTCACATAGATGTCCTTGCCCTGTTTGATTGGCAAGGTTTAGAGCTTCTTAACCTAATGATAAAACATTATACTATCTTGGTTGAATCTCTGAGTAAACAAGTGGCTGAATTAGATGCAACAATTAAGCTAGACTCAGAGTTTGCTCGTTATAAATATGATTATAACAGGATTTTTTCAAGCATAGAGCAGTATCTTGGCAAATTGAAAATCAACAAAATTAGGAAGATTAACAGAGACTTGATGGCATATAAAGATGAAACAGCATATCCAAAACCTTCATTTGCACAAGTCTGGCAGCCTTTTAATAGATACGGCAAACTTGCTCAATCTAACAATGGTGAATCATCTTCTAACGTGAATTCAGCCCAGGCAATTTATGTCCCGGGCACTGTTGCCGACTGTCTCAATGCTTCATCTGACTTGGATTCTGTTCCATTTGATAACCATAAAAAATCTGGTCATTATAACTTAAGGTCTAATGACCCTAATTTTTTAGGAACAAAGCCAAAACAACAGGTTGGTTTTTCCAACCAGAAGAACAAACAGAAACAGAGACAGTAGCACCAGATGAATCTAGTGTGGACAGTCCACTGAGTGACTGCGTGGATGCAGACATTGTCCCTACAAGTAGATCTGTTCATGGATATCGGGACGTTTGTTTAACTGTCGACTTAGACATTTCTGACGCTTCTGTTGTCAGTCATGTAAGCACAGCTAATATTCCTGTTATACTTACAAATGACCAGGGTGATTTTAACGTCTATAATTTTTCAACTGTGAATGTTTCTCGTGAACTTGTCAAGTTACTTTCCAAAGGTTACACTTATGTACCAGCGCAAAAAGCAGATTTGGTAAAAGCAATCATCGATCTGAAATTATATGTTAGGAAGCTTAATTTGAACTTGATGTTCGCAGGTTCTTATTCTTCTGACGATAACACTTTTAGGATTCCTAGCACTTATAACCCCCCGCTTCATCCCCTCTTACAGATGTTTGAATTGGTTTGCGAATTAGACATTCGCCACAAATTTAATAAAATATTATATTATTCTAACAAAAAAGAAATGGAAATTATAAACTTGATTAAACTTCAAAATATTAGATTTTGCAAACCTGACAAGGGAGGGGGTCTTGTGTTATTCGACGAGACTGGTTATCAAAATAGGATGATCAGCTTATTGGATAGTCCTTCATACTCTATTAGCTCCCACTCTGAAGTAAATAGAGCTTATACCAACATTAAGGAACACATAGAAGAAATGTTCATTGAGGGTAGAATAACACAACATATTTATAACTATCTATCTACTGCATTTACGAGATTTCCTTGCTTGTTTGGCATCCCTAAAATCCACAAGGATGTCCATAACCCACCCATGAGACCACTCGTAGACGGCCGTGGTTCTCCCACCTACCCATGCGCCAAAGTTGTGGATAATATCTTACAGAAATACCTGGTCAATTTTTCTCAAATTTGTAAGGACTCTTGGTCCTTTTTGGGTAAAATTAACAACTTAGTCTTTAATGCAAGGTACAATTTCCTTACCATTGATGTTAAGGACATGTACACTTGCATTCCTCAAGACGTAGCGGTTGAATGGGTGGAACTACTACTTAGGTCCAATGGTGGTAGTGCAAATGAAGTGGAGTTGGTTCATGAACTGTTGGATCTAGTTTTGACTAATAATTTTTTTACATTTGGTAATAATTTTTATTTACAGAAAACTGGAGTAGCCATGGGTTCCCCTTGTGGAGCTAGTGTCGCTAATCTAGTTATGGCCCAATGGGAACATGACCATGTATTTTGTAATTGCCCATTTAAAGATCAGATGATTTTTTACACTCGTTTCTTGGACGATATTTTCATCTTATTAGATGGCGACCTACCCATGAGCAAAGCATTAGTGGAATATTTCAATTCAACTACACAGTTTTTGAAATTTACTGCTACTTTTCATACAAGTGTTATTTCGTACTTGGACATTTCACTTTCTAAAGATATTGTTTTCCAGAAATATCTAGCCAACATTTTCAGGAAAGTTACGTACTCCAATTCTTTTTTGCACTACTCTAGTTGTCACCCTATCCATCAGAAGTGGGCGATTGTTAAAGGTCAGTTAGTGAGGGCAGCTCATATTATTACATTAGACAGTGAGTTTGTTAATAAATGTGGCCACCTAAGGAACATGTTTTTACATCGAGGCTATCCGGATGAAATGCTTGATGTCATTATAGAAGAAGTTTCAATCAAGCGCCGATCCCACTTTTATGAACCAATTCTGAATGTTAATTCGGCTCATACTAACAACTTTGTATTACCGAGCATAGGCTCAGAGATCAAACACTTGAATAAGTTCTCACCCGATAGTCCTGGGGTCTCATTCATAACTACTTACAGTCTGAATAGTAATGATTGTGTTCAGACACTATGCAAAAATTGGGAGTTATTCAAAAATGACAATATTATTTATCAAAAACTTGGCAACCATCCCTTTGTCATTTATAGAAAGGCTAGAAATCTTAAAGCCCTCCTAGAACGGCACAATGGTTATATGCCTTTGACAGTTGGAATGTTTAAATGTCAGGCATGTAACTATTGTCAATACATTTTAGTATCCAATAGATTTAAAGTGCATGATCATGAATTGAAACTGAATATTCGAGCTAATTGTAACTCAAGATCAGTGATCTACTTAGCCATGTATCAAACCTGCCCGGCTTTTTATGTGGGCAAAACTGAATGACGCCTACATGAGCGCATATATGAACACATCTATGCGATTAGGAAGCAGAAATTAGATAATGCTTTAGCTAAGCATATTTCACTGTCTCTTAACCATTCATTTAAATTCATGATTATTGATCAAATTACACAAGATTTTAGGGGTGTCCCACTTCCAATCAAGCTAGAAGAGCGAGAGCTGGAGTGGCAAATTAGACTTAATGCATACAGTGCACCAGGACTTAATGAGAATTGTTCTCTTAGTAGTGTCCTTAAACTTAGGAGTCTCTGTAGGTAGGCTGTGTATAAGTTCTCACACAGCACTATGATTAAGCCATGTTTTGTTGTTGAGCAATTTGTTTTCATAGTACTACTTTATTGTGTTTTGCACTCCTTTATTATATTGAGTTGTTTGGTATATTGTTAGTACCATGTCATGCACATTTAGTGTGCTAATTCAGTTATTAGCATGTATTGTCAGATTATGAATATTAGTTAGTTTGTATTATTTATTATATTTTTTATTTTCTCTATTTTTCTATAGCCTACTTAGAATTTGTTGTAGTAGGTTAGATATCGGTATTAATGCTTTCATAATGTTTGCATACTACGAGTTCTTTTTAAACAGTTTTTGGTTTAGTTGTGCTTTAAAGTAGGAAGGGCGTTATCACTTTAAGTATGTAATTGACTTTTAAACTTATTAAGTGAGTATTTAAACTGTGATTTCCTGTTTTTAATTGATCTGAAGAAGTTTATTCATTGCAATAAACGAAAAGCGCTTAATCTCTTACTACCAGAGTTGTACTACGGTGTGATTCTTTTTCTTTTTTTGATTTTAGTAGTATATTTAAATACTTCTCATTAGAAATAGATTATTTTGTTTGGGTCTCTCCTTTAGTGCATTAGGGGTCCCTAGTGTAAGGTAGGATATTTAAGCACTGCCTCTGTCCATTAGGAGGATAGTGGTCAGTCCTGGGATAAATTTCTTATTTCCTATCCACTGATCTAAATTACACTTAAACAGGGTCATGCAAGGACTTTGTCTTATGTGTATGGGGATTCTGTTCTATAGCAATGGTATCCTCTGGGATATGTACCTATCCATCCATAACATTCACTTTATGTTGCAGAAGAGGTTGAGGTCTCTGAACCAGGTATTTTTGATAGCATTTGACTTACAGATGTGCAGTAGGTAGAATTATTGCTGTGTCTATGGATGCCTTAGAAGTCAGGTACAGGTTGCCTCTTAGTAGCCGATTGTTGGATAGCTAGGTTTCTATTGAGGTGGAGGACTCTTGCATTTGTTTCTGCAAGTTGTCATGGTTTTGTGCTGGACAGATAAGAGTAAACTCTTCAGCATACTGTATAATAAAGGCACTTTTACTGGCTGTGGAAAGGTTACCGATAAAGATTTTAAAACTAATGGGGACAAGGATGGATTCCTGATGTACACTGATACAGGGAAAAAAAGAGGAAAACTGATTTTCCCATTTAACAGATTGCAATTTGTTTAAAAGATAACTATGGAACCAAGCCAGGGAGGAGTTTGTAAGCCCACAATTGACTAGGTTTTATAGTAAGAATCAGTGAGATATGTTGTCAAAGGCTTTTGATAGAGCCAAAAAGAAGGGTGATATGATATGAAACTGAGAAGGACAGCAGTGATACTTTAGTGTGGACAAAAAACATATTGGTATAGTGAGAGAAGAGAATGTTGGGTTAGATAAGAGAGAAGTTGGGTATGAATGATTTTTTTGAGTATTTTGGATACAAGGGATAGGATAGTTATTAAGCAATGGTTAATGAGTTGGGCTGATGTACCATCTTTATGAAGGGGAGAATTAAGGATTTTTTCCACAGTAGAGGGATGTGGGATTATTTGATGGATCAGTTAAATAGATTAGAAGCATATTAGGCAATAACCTCTGTTGCAGGTGTAAGGTATTCAGCTGGTAGGTTGTCAGGTACAAGAGTGGTTGGCTTGAATTTGAGAAGGTGTCTTTTTATAGCTGAAGTAGAGACTAGTTAAGTGAAAAATAGTGGGGATGGTGACTAAGTTGGGTGACAGTTGTATAGCATATGATATTATATTACTTTATAGGGAGGTGACTAAATGGATAAAATGTGTGAAGGAAAGGTCTGTTGAAAAGAGTGGCTGTATTTTCAGAGATATTTAAATGTGATAGGTTAGATGAATGCTGGGTGGGATGATAAGGATGTAGCAGCTTGTTTATGGAAGACCAGACAGATTTTGGGTTGTTATGGTTTTTTTTTTGTTTTTTGTTTTTTTGTAAACTAGATTTTTTATCTAGTACAACATGATATTTAACACGTCCTTTTACTAGTGGTTCAAGTATTCCAGGCTTTTGTCTGTTAATAACAAAAGCTGTTGGTTACATCTAGGAAGCCAGGGGACCGGATTTGATTTGACTTTTTTTTTCAGAGAAGCAAGTTAATTTAGGATATTTAGGAAGGTTTTGTTAAATTCAGATGCTCTTTCGTGTAGAAGGAGAAATATTAGTTTGAACCAGTTACAGCACTTTAGGTTAGAGATGAAGATGAAGTTTGACAGGATACGGACTGTCCTGAGGTGGAGACTTTTTTGGGGTGTTAGCTTGCTAACGTATGACAAAAATAGGTAGGTTGTCACTCCCAGAATCAGGTAGAGTTTCAGAGCTGGAGGATTTATTTAGAGGGGAGGGGAGAATCTAGTCTAAAGTGGTTAACTTGCTCTTGTTTTTCTTACAACAGGGGTGGAGGGATTAGTTGTGAGAGGCTGTGATGATAGGAGGTACTGCCAGCCATGCCAGGAGAGGTAGGGCAGTGGATGTGTAACATAAGCCAGCACAGCTATCTGGAATTTTGTAAAGAATTATATACCATTTGTGTATCAAACTGATTTGTACAGATGCTTGTGTTTAAAATTGTATTTGTAATGTTGCTTGTGTTAAAATGTATCAACAGTGTTTCCTTCTGGACAGAAAATAAATGTACATTTATTATTGAAATTGCTTAAATGTATACATTGTAGCAGCATATATTGGAAGGGAAGAGGGTGAGTCAAGTGACTTTGAAAAATATTCTTGAAATGAAATTACTTTAGGGGTTAAGCTATGAAGATGTTATTACACAGTTCTGAAGGGAGCCAGAGACGCAGTATCTGTAGTAGTGAATATGTTGTAGCTCCTGTAGGAAGAGTGGAATGGTTTTATGGTTTTATGACTTCCAGAAGCTGTAGCACATCTGAGCAATGCTCTATCAGTGTGTATGGTAACATGTAGGTGCTGGAACCTGACAGCTTCTGCCAGTGGGGGTCGCATAGGAACCAGAAGTCAGATGACCAGATGTATGTGATTTCATTCTGTACAGAAATAATGTTTTAATATTAGAGAAGACTGTAGTTTCAGGGGCATTCTGTATTCTGTCTTGGATCTAACAACAAGGACCACCCACTCATCTTGCCTTGCTCTATTCAGTAAGTAGGAAAAGGAACAGTAATTATTTTAGTCAATCAGGAATAGATAGGGATACTAGCTAAATGCATTTTTTTATTAATGTGTGAAACTTTCCATCGGTGTTATTTTTAATATTTCCTGTGGCTGAAACTCTGGTGTTTACTATAAATAGCTATTTAGTATTTTCATGATCTTTTAGTATTTATTATTAAATATATTTAAACTTCTCAGTGTGGCTGGTCTTTTTAGAAAAATATTTAAGTTTTGAGAGTATTTGCCTATATTTATTTGGTGTTAACTCTGACCACTCCTGAAAGCCTTGCTGTTTGGTTAACATTACCATTTGTATTAATATTAACTTCACTCGGTATAATTGGATACTCTTTTAAGACTCTTATGGTAACTGACGGGTAGCAGTAAAACTACCTTATAGTCTGGACAGAAAATGGCATAGCTAGTAAATCTGTGCCAACCTTTCCTAGGTATGTGTGTGTGAAAATTAAATCTCAAAGAGTGTGTGTGTGTCAGCTATTTGGAGCAGGGACATGAAGCACTGGTTTCACAGAGAGGGTTCTGGAGGAATTGGCTTGGCCACTCAGCTGAGGACCTCACCCAACAGCTGTGCCAGTGGGGAGTCTTATTGAGGACCTGGAGGGAGATAGATAGAGACACCCAGACCCCAGGCTGAGTGCGTGCCCTGTGTGCTCTTAAGGGAAATTGTGCTTCATGCAGAGAGGCCTGCATCCAGAAATACTGAGTGTATCCATTTATATTCCAAGTGAACGTCCCTCACCAGTGTCAGTGGTGAAGATTCAGACTCCTTGATTGCTTGCCCAGCATGGGGACGTCACATAAGCCATAGAAGTTTATGGCATTTATGGGTTTATCAGCAACAATAAAGAGCCAATCAAAGTCATACAATAATATTTTTTCTTGTGGAATGTTGGTTGTGGCCCAGCAGAAGTGGTCTTCTGCTTTCTTAATATATATAGGTGACAATAATGTATAAGGATTTTTAATTATTGAGTTTGAGAAGCAAGATGGGAACATCTGTTATTGAACTGGGGAGGATTCTGGCTTAAACACTTGAATTAAAGAGGGTTTTTAAAGACAGTAGAAACTTCCTGTACTGCCATATAATGTTATAGCCAGAGGGAATGATTTCTTCATATTTTGTTTAGAGTTTTAGCCAGGTCTGAACTTGTACAATTATAGTACAGTGGTGCAGTGTTATACAAGCATGAAAATCATCTATCTTATTGGTTATGCTTCTGATGTTTAGGGTGAATGATATAAAGGGAGGAAGAGAATGAGATATGTTGCGAGTAAGAGAAGGAGAAAGTAATGGGGCTTGTGAATGTTGACTGGCTGGGGTATGGTGGGCCGGGGTTTGAATGTGTGTGTCTCTGCTTAGTTGTATATTTAAAGGGATATACTGGAAGGGAGATAGCCATTTAACTTTATTTTTTACCTAATCTTAGCATGGAAGGATTGAGATATTAGAAAATAGTTTAGGAGGAGTAGGGGGTGGGGGTAATTATAGTACAGTAAATACAGTTAGCTAGTGAGAAATGAGAATTAGTGAATTGGTGGTGGATGGGGGATTATTAGAATATGGGGGGTAGAAGATGTCAAACGAGCTAACAGAAAGTGCTGAGAGGAGAAACAGTTATAAGTATAGCATATTGCTTGGTGATAAGAGCATATAAAGGAATGACAGAGTGAGGGGTTGTATAGGGGGATTTGGTTGCTGGAAGTAAGGTGTTAGTGAGGGATCAGAGTTTATGATAGCTGTAAATAAAGGTGTATTGATATGTGTTTCCCATAATGAGATGATGGAGAAGTTAGAGATAATGTGATGGTCAGTATAAATAAGAAGTGGTAGAGAAGTTTTTAATAATCGTGATACCTATAAGTATAGGTGGAGACTGTTTTATAAGTGTGAGGGTCCATGGAGACAGTGCAGTTGTTTTAGTCACACAGTTGGGGGTGGGGGGTGTAGGGACAGAGTGGCTAAAATGTAGTCTAGGATGGGTGAGAATTGGAGATAGGACAGGGAAGCGGAGTGAGCTTGAGTGTGAGTAAGAGCAAACAGAGCAGGGCCCCACCTGAGCCTCTGAGGATGGTGCTCCAGAAATGGTCAGTGAAGTAGGGTTTCAGCCAGTAGTTTGAAAATTCACAGAAATGGCAGACAGAATTTTGGAGACCAGGCAAAAAAGGAAGGGGCTTACAGTAAGTTGCTGATTCTAAAGCCTATTGTGTATTGGGAATTACAGACTATAGGGAAGAGAAAAATAAATAGTTTCAGAATTTGTCTGAATACCCAAAGTGACCAGAAGATTAGCTTTAATGCAAAAAATGCATGGACCACCCTATCTATAACAGTTAATTATTTATAAAAAACACATGAAATATACACTGCTTGCACATGAAAGATGTTGGTGCTTATTTTTCAATTATTCCAGGGCAGGTGGAAAAAATGCTTCACCAGGCTTTCAGGTGTTTGTGTTGATTAACAATACTGAATATATACTGGACAAAGGGAGTATACTGCAGTCAGAGGACACAAGAATTAAAACATAGGAAAATTGATATATTTACTGTAGGCTAACAGTCAAAGAAATGGGTTGAAAATAGCTGAGAAAAAAGTTGTGACGTAAATCAAAGCAGAGAAAGGAAAGAAAAAAAAAGCAGTTTACATTGTCTGTTACAGAGTCAGTCGAGGTGAAGCAAGCATGCCAGAAGATGAAGAAATAAGAACTAAGAGACTCCAGGGATATCTTATAGGTTCATAGGTGTGTACTAGACTAATGGTCCTGGAGCCTTTACAAGCCTAGCCCATAGGATTACCCTGGCATTGTGCCACCCGACCTTAGTTCTTGGTGCCTTTGATGAGTAGAGCCACTGGAGTGATCCCTGGGGTAAATTTTCTATTTCCCATACACTCATCAAGATTTCTCTTGAAGAGAGGCAGTGAGGTGCTCTGCTTGACATGTATGGGAAGTCTGTTCCATAGCATGGGCAGTCTCTAGGTTATGAACATGTCCCTTCAGCATGTTCTGTTGATTGTGGTAATGAAGTTGAGGTTTCTGGAGCATGTGGTGCAGAGGGATTGGGATTTCTTTAGATGTAGCATTTTGAGCAGAGCTGGGTCAGACATGGTTCTGTAAGTCAAGCAGATATCGCCTCTAAGTAGGCGATATGAGACAGAGAATAGTTGGAGTTTTTTGTGTCTGTCTATATAGGACAAGTGTTTAAGGCCTTGGATTCTCTTTGTGAGGTACTTTTGTGGCCTCTCCAGTTGCTGCAGAGGTCTAGTGAGGTACATGCCAAATGGGGCATTGTACTCAATGATTGGCCTAATGAGAGAAGAGTAGAGGGAGCCAATGACCACTTTCTTCCTGGAAGCAAAACCCTTAGTAATGAGATGTGCCACACAGAAGGACTTTCTGACCACAGTGGAAATGTGGTGCTCAAAAGAGAGTCTTCTGTCAACATGTGTTCCCAGATCTCTTATAATGCCTTCTGTGTTTAGTGGACTACCATCAATGTGGTAATTCAAGGGAACTAGGTTTTTCCCAAGGGGGATGACGGCACATTTTTTGGTATTGAGCTTAAGGCCATGGTTCTGACACCATTCATTGGTCTCATTGAGGCCTTTCTGTAGGATGTCAATATCACTTGGGGAGTTAATAATAGCTCCCAGATTGCAATCGTCTGCGAACTTTGTCAGCCAGAGTCCCTTCGTGTTGGCCTGGACTTCAGAGACGTAGATACCAAACAGGAGAGGACCCAGGACCGAACCCTGTGGGACTCCATTTGTGACTGTTTGGCAATCTGACTTGGAGTCAGCTACTTTCACACTGTGGGTTCTATCTGTGAGCCAGTTCGCAACCCACCTAGTGATATAGGGGTTGAAGCCTAGCTTAGTGAGTTTCTCTATGATTCCTGAGTGGGGAATGGTATCAAAGGCCTTGGCCAGATCAAGGTAGGCTGTATGAACCACCTTGCCTTCATCCAAAGCTCTGGTGACTGACTCAAAGAAGTCGACCAAGTTGAGCAGACATGATCTACCCTTCACAAAACTAAATTATGTAGGATCCAGAGTTTGGAGATTCCCTATATCCTTATTTATTAGGTCCACAATGATGCGTTCCATAGCTTTGCATATCAGACTCATCAGGCTAATGGGGCAATACTTCCAGGGGTCTGTAGTCGCTCCTTCTTTGTGGACAGGGATGACTGTAGCAGTGCGCCATTCAGTAAGAACAAAGCCTGAGGTAAGGCTATGACTGAACAGGGCACACATGTGAGGTGCCAGTTCACTCTATAGTTCATGTAGAACACAGTCAGTGATATTGTCAGGTCCCATAGAGGCTGTGTTCTTGGCCTTGGACAGTGCTGTTTTAACCTGTGCAGTAGTAATACTGGGTGCCTGGCAATCTACTGGTATTGTGATTGGTCTTTTGGGGGGGGGGGTAAAATTAGCACTGAATCTGTTGGCCAGTATATTGGCAATATCTGTTGGCTCAGTATAGGAGGTACCATTGTGCAATAGCTCAGAGCAAGTCTAGGTATTGCCATGGAGATTCTTTACATAACTATAGAAGGCTTTGTGGTTGTCTTTACTATCTGCTGCAATTCTGTTTTCATAGCTAGCTTTAGAGGATTTGATGAGGGATCTCAACCTTTTGTTGAGACTGATAAGGAAGCTTTTCCAGTCTTGGGACTTCACCTTATTCCACATCAGTTTCCTCCTACTGTTGTAGAGTTTGTTTATGGCTGGTGACCACCAGATTGGCTTCCTTTTTTTTGAGGAGAGCATCTTGGTTCTATTAGGTATGGCGAGATCCATGCATTTGTGTACATGTTCGTACAGTGAATTGGAGTATGATTCAGCGGTCATGCAACTATTTTCCATTTGCATGGGTGCTGTGAAGTTAGCCACCCTAGTTTTTAGGAGACCAAAGTTAGCTTTGAAGAAGCTTTTCATGATGGTTACCTTTGGGGGGGGGGGATTTCCAAGATGATTAGTTTGTGGTCTGATCTAACCAGGGAGGAGTTGACTATTGGTGTAGAGCAATGGTCGCCCATGTTAGTAATGACCAGGTCAAGGATGTTGCTACCTCTAGTGGGAGTAAGAACGAGCTGGTCCAGGGCATTGGAATTAATGAATTCCAGAAAGTGCTGGGCAAGTGTACTGGTACATGAGTAGTTTTCCCAGTTAATGGAGGGGTTGTTGAAGCCTCCAAGTATGAGAGTGTCAGATTGGACCCTAATATTCTCCAGGGTGCTTAAGAACATGGAGTGTGAGCCTTGGGACATGGTTGGGGACCTATAGCAGGCTACAACCTGAATCACTATCTTACCCAATGTTAGCTGCACCTGAAGTATCTCAAATGCGTTATGTTGGGCTACCAGTCTGGAGGTGTGCACATCCTTTATGAATATGGAAACACCACTGCCTTTGGAGCTTCGGTCCAAGTTCTGGGGCCGAAAGGTGTGGAATGAGTTATAGCCTGGTAGTGCAGGGATGCTTTCTGCTGCCTTGAACCAGGTCTCTCTTACAGCACAAATGTCGATGTTCTCCATTTTAAGGAGTGCTTCAAGTGAATGCATTTTGAGATTTAGACTTCTAGCATTGAGCAGCATGACTCTCAGATTGCATTTGTTTGTAGCTATTATGGTGGTAATTTGGTCTTTGGAACACCGCCTACAAAAAGGCACTATAGGGGTGGCGAGAGCCTTATCTTCCCCTCTTTATCCAGACAATACGAAAATACTTTTTTTTAAGTAAAACAGGCCATGTGTGGGAAATGGAGCACAAGAGGAGGGAGTGTTGCCATTTCTGTTAGGAGTATGGCACAAAAAATTGTGTTTACTGGCACCTTCAATTCTTCAATTTGCAATGCAAGTTATAACTAGCTAATCCAATATTAAACTTAGAAATCAAAGTTCCAGAACTGCAGACAACATTCAAAATACAATTTGCTATTAAGCTACTGTTTATCATATTCATGCCAGCAATCAGGGTAAAATAGTTATAACAGCCATGTTAGTGTATGTTTTAAATATGAAAAAATGACATCATACTCTAAAAAGGCCCAACGATACATATTTTGGAGGAACATACCTATTTTCAGACTTGATTTACCCATCTCCATAATTTGCCTTTTTTCGAGGTATGTTCCTATTTTCAGTCCATTCAGACAATTTCTAAAACCCCATCACTTGTGATTTTTTGAAGCAGTCCAGAACACAGGAAACCACGGTACATGACCAGCATACTAGTGGTACCAATAATTTAAAGAAAGTAGACACACATCTTAAATCTCACTTTTTCAAAAGCAAAAATAAATGACCTTGTGTTGTAGAATTGTGCAATACAGTTCATTAAAGTCTATAGATTTCACACTGTTTCTTTGATAATTTGCTTGCATTTTTCCATCATTTTGTCACTCTCTGTTTTTTAATTGTGCGTTTCTGAGTAATATTCCACATTCCTACTGGAAGCAGAAAGAGTTGTGTGCTATATGGTATTCACATTTTATGCTAATTAGATGGCCAAATTTTTTTTTTTTTTTTGCTAGATGTACCTACTTTTCAAGGGCCTTTGTATGTATTTCCAATGTCTGTAGGTTGAGAGGTTTGATTTCAAGTATAATTTATTTAAAGCTAAAAGAATATAGGTTGCTGTTTCCACTAACACTATATTCTAAAAATGGTTCTGAGGTATGAAATGTTTAAGGCAAAAATTGCAGGCTATCAATGATAGAACACATAGAAACTGCAGAAATAGGGTAATTTAATTACAGGTTAGCAGAATCGTATACCGACTGCCAACCTAGGATTAATGTAGCACACAAGGGGACTGAGTTGCTCTGATAATTTTTACAGGTATGAAATGCTTATCATATTTTAGTAGAAATAAACACACTTTCTAAATCAGTACTCTCTTCAAAAATGTGCAACTTGACTTCAGCAAATGAAGAATATCTTGACCATTTATCACAACACAAGTTCTTATAATTTGAAAGTAGACACAAAACTTAAGCAACCAGTAGGTAAAGACCATCATGTGCAACCATTGACATGCTTTTGCCGTCATTTACATAACTGCACAGTGGACACAGTTATAACACAAAATAAATCATTTTAAACACAGAAAGAGAGATTTTACCTGGAACTGGGTATTCAGTGCTGTTGTTACTGAGTGAAGGGAGTTTAATTTTGATATTTAAAAGTGACACTTGGGAGGTTTTGTTTGGCAGTATAGAAAGGAGGGTGGGTAATGCCTACAACAGAGGAGAAGTGGCAAAAATGCATCACAGCCCCCACCTGATCCCCTGAGGATAGAGATACAGAAACAGTCAATGGAACAGAATTTCATCTGGTAAGTTTGAAAATTTACTGAAATGGCAGATGGAATTTGAGATACCATTCTAAAAGTGAAGGGGTTATAGTATGGTATATTGTGTATTTGGGAGTTGCTGAGTAATTTTCTAGAAAGAAAATATTATTAGACCAGTGTTCAGAGATGGAATGTTATTTGAAGCATGATAGTAATGCTAAATGAGATATTTAGAGGCGAAGAAATGCTTACACAAGGAAATCAATAAAGTCTGACTGTTTTGTCCTTGCATAGCATTAGAATAGGGTGCACAGAAACTAATCAGAGTGAAGCTGGACACACTCTTGGGTTACAGCTACATAATGCAGGACCACCACAGGTGTTAATATTTTTCTTAGCCAAACTTTTAACTCAGATAAGGGGTGTTTCACTTAAAACTAACAGAGAAGTTATTAACTGGATATAATTCCTGTATTGAAGGCTGGATATGGAATGCACATAAATAATTATAGACTCAGCAAATTAACAACTGTGCTTTGTAACCTAAAGTAGCAAATATCTGAGTAAGGAATTAACTCAATACATAAACACAATGGATTAGACATACATTCTGCAGTTTCATTCTTTAAAGTAGACTTCAGTATTAATTAACTAGTTGCATTTTAAAATTATATTCATACGGGCCTTTAAAAAAAGAAACAAAAAAAACTTAGTGTGGACATAACCTTTATGAATTTACTACATTAATTTGATTGATTGAAACATAAAGGGGAGAGTGTGGTATTCAGAAAGGTGAATTTACTAAATTAATTTGGTTGACTTAAACATAAAGGGGGTATTAAGAAACATGAATTTGCTAAATGCTGTAGCAGATGCTAAATATCAAGCAAAAATGTGTAATGCAGCCCAGTGCTGCTTAGGTACATAGTACAATAGGATTATTGTCAACATTTTGAGAAAAAGGCTGTATAATAAGTCAGAGTGGCCATGTTACTGGCAGCATTCACATTACTGAACAGCAGCAATTTGGCTGCTCTTTGAGCCAAAGCACCTCATAGTGGTATCTTGGGCACTGTAAATAGGCCACAGAAGGTCATTATGTCAAAGTGCCAACTCAGCTCATTATATAAATTGGGAGGAAAGGGGGGAGAAATCAGAAAAGGGGAAACAGCAAGCAGAGGAATATACACATGGGTAACCATAAGGAAAGATGGGTTAGGGGATGGAAGGGCATTTTTGTAGGACAGGTGCCCATTTTATAAGATGTAGGTTACAGAAGGTAACAATCAGCTTGTGTGGGAAGAACAAAGGTAGTAGGAAGGGTAGCAGGGGCAAATAACCACACACAAAACTCAACTCAAATATAGGCACGCAAGGGTGGTATGGACACGAAACTTGGAAACAAGAGTAGAGGGACACAGACATACAGATGAAGGACAGCTGTTTATGAGAGATTTGTGCTAAAACACTGTTTGGGGAAGGAAGAATAAGGGGGGACCAGGGTTGTGGATAGGGTGGGGCACAGGCAGCCTATATGACTAGCTATGAAGAGAGCTCTTCCAGACTTCACTCACCTCCATGATGTCATTGATGTCATGGGCAGGTTCTGCCTCTGGTGTCCTGATGATCAGGGCTGGACAGTCGTTTGACTTTATCAGATGCATCATGTACTTCATTATCATAATTACCATACTACAAGGCCCATTTTACCACAATAAAAACTGTAGTCACCACATTGTGGAATACTATGTGAAGACAAGTAAGTTAGGAAGAGGATTTTAATGAAGAAGGCATTGAACTGTCATGCAAGCATAGTGGAAGAAGACAAGATGTCTGGTAATATACCTGTGCATTGCACTGACTACTCATGGTGCATGGAAACAACATGGAAAGAGAGGAAGACTTATTATATATATATATATATATATATATATAAATATATATATATATATATATATATATATATATATATATATATATATATATATATATATATATATATATATATATATATATATATATATATATATATATATATATATATATATATATATATATATATATATATATATCTCCATTTTTTCACCCATTCGGTCTCCATAACACAGGACTCACTCATGCAGGCCGCAACTTTTTAAATGGTTAGCTGGGCAGTGATAACATGTCCACTGCTGCTCTTGGTATGAGCAGTATGGGAATGCTCATAGCACAACAGCAGACAGGTAGTGGCCACCAAATGGAGGGAAGTGGCAGTACTAATACCGAGGGTCATCCATGGACAGTCTTGCACACACACACACACACACACACACACACACACACACACACACACACACACACACACACGCATATTCACTGACATGAATAACCCACAGGTGTGTACATCTTGCCATAGGCCATACAGAGCAGCAATGGCTGGTAACTTCAACCCCCAGGAGACAAAGGTGTTACTGCAGGTCCTGTGTATACATGGCATGCACATCTGTATAAAGGTAAAACTGGCAAGATTTTTAGGACCAGGTGTGGCAGGAGATCGGTGTTGTGGGTGGTCATAATAGGACACCAGCACATGTGTATCTCAAAGTAACCAAAATAGTGTACCGGAACCAGAAACCATGTGGAGCAGGTGGGACATTGATGGAAATGTGGGTGAAATCAATGGCCACTAGACTCTAAGGGAAATGGACTATGTTGTAAAATGCCCACATAGTCTTGGTTTCTCCTCTGCTGTCTGTAGAAACCAAATATTCATACAATTCATATGCGTTTCAAGACAATTTAGTCCTGTAGTCATCCATCCCTTGCCAATACTCATCCTCAGATTGTATACCCTTTCTCAAAAATGGCCTGGACAATTAGTCCTGGGGTACATTTGAGGATACCTATTCATTTGTCTAGGTTTTGACTGAAGGATAAAGTTTATCTTCTCAGAAAATGCCAGAGACAAAGAAAACAAACTTCATGTCTCACTCAGAATCTCAGGCAGCTTATTAAACAATGAGACAAATTCTGGACTGACTAAAAGAAGGATCCCACTAACACTTCCAGATATACTGTTTGTCAAAATCTAAAGCAGATTTCCAGAATGAGTGCTAGTAAGTAACAATCAAGCTGAGGCTGAATATTGCAGAAAAGCTCCAAGCCACCTACTTTGGCCAGCCAAATGGATTCTGAAATGCTTTAAAATCTCTCAGATCCTCCAAAATATTCCGAAAACCTAATTTTAACCACACACAACCCCTCCACATTCATAATTTAAAAAACTCATTGATAACTGAACTAAGCCCTCAGTCATAACAACCATGCTTGTCACAACATAAGGTTATTTTTCATTAAAAAATAAAAACATTTTTATATGTTAACTTCAAAAACATCTTGAAGAAACTGACTATGGATAAAACCACTGCTTCCACCATATATACCACAAAATTCTTATGTTCAGCAGTACTATATCCTGGCAGCCTCTTACTTAACTTTTCATTCTTTTATCACCACCAGCTATCTTCCCATAGTTTCAAACATGTTTTGATTATATTACTCACCAAGGTGCCCCATCACTTCTTTGGTAGTGATTTCCATCTTATAGCTTCAGCTACTGGAATGCATGGATGTGTTTGAGGTACAGGTGGGATTACATCAAGGATCAGCTCTGAGCCC
Source organism: Protopterus annectens (assembly GCF_019279795.1). NCBI lineage: Eukaryota > Metazoa > Chordata > Ceratodontiformes > Protopteridae > Protopterus > Protopterus annectens. Next base: position 513,226,455 of record NC_056734.1, on the reverse strand, counting down.
TTTCTTATTTGCAATGGTGATGGACAGGTTGACAGACGAGATCAGACAGGAGACCCCGTGGACTATGATGTCTGTGGTTGACATTGTGATCTGTAGTGAGGGTAGGGAACAGGTAGATAAGACCCTGAAGATGTGGAGATATGCTCTAGAGAGGTGAGGAATGAAGGTCAGCAGGACTAAGACAGAATATATATGTGTGTGAATGAGAGGGAGGATAGAGGAATGGGGAGGATGCAGGGAGTAGAGTTGGCAAAGGTGGATGAGTTTAAATACTTGGGATCAACAGTTCAGAGTAATGGTGAGTGTAGAAGAGAGGTGAAAAAGAAAGTACAGGCAGGATGGAGTGGGTGGAGAAGAGTGTCAGGAGTGATTTGTGACAGACGAGTACCAGTAAGAGTGAAAGGGAAGGTCTACAAGAGGGTAGTGAGACCAGCTATGTTATATGGGTTGGAGACAGTGGCACTGACAAAAATGCAGGAGTCAGAGCTGGAGGTGGCAGAGTTAAAGATGTTAAGATTTGCAATGGGTGTGACGAGGATGGGCAGGATTAGGAATCATTATATTAGAGGGTCAGCTCAGGTTGGACAGTTTGGAGACAAAGCTAGAGAGGCGAGATTGCATTGGTTTGGACATGTGCTGAGAAGGTATACTGGGTATATTGGGAGAAGGATGCTAAGGATGGAGCTGCCAGGTAACAGGAAAAGGGGAAGGCCTAAGATAAGGTTTATGGATGTGGTGAGAGAGGACATGCAGGTGGTTAGTGTGACAGAGCAAGAAAGATAGAAAACAGGGATATGGCACAGTTATCATCACTTGCGCAGGGTGTTGTGTGTAGAGGCAGGAAGCCTAGGCTGACACAAAAGGTCAGTGAGTGTGTGTGAGTAAGAAAGAGAAGAAAGCAGACATGTAGATAAATCAACAAATGGCCAGTGAGAAAAAATGAGTAACTGTTGTATGTGTCTGTAGGTGTCCTCTAGTTGAAATTGGTGTGTGAGCTCAGTGCTGGCTCTATGTCTTAGCATGTTGGATAGGTGTGAGCCCTGCATGGTAGAAATGGCAGTTCATCATTGTCATCCCTGACCATGAGAACTAGATCTGTCAGGAGTTGTACTGGCACGTCCATGCCCAAGGTCAGATGCAGTGCTGCTACCTGAACATGACTGATGTCTGCTGGACGAGCTCCCTTCATGGAGATGGCCAAGACAATGACCCCCATGGCCTGCCACATCTGGGTGTGGACAGCACACTCACTGATGCAGTAGTGGAAGTACTGCCACTATGGGAGCATGATCGGGCACAGCCATGTTGGCTGACAGCAGATGGCTGACCTACGCCCATGAAGATGCCGTTCCCCTCCCAGCAGATGTTCCATCACAGACACTGCTCGTTCCATGACAGACAACTCTCGGTTTATCACAGACACACCTTGTTCCAATATGTCATTCATCCTCTCCAGTGAATCAGCAACATGGTGGAAGCAGTCAGCATGTCAGACAGTGCTATATCCACAACCCTGAACATTTGTCTGGAGCACATATGGGGATGGCCTTAGTGTTTAATAATTTTCAGTTACCCAGTAGTTTTATTAGTAAAAACCCTCTAATCTTGGCACTTTTCCATGTGGCGGTTGTTCAGGCTGTCCATTTATTATAAAGTCTTTTTCTAAGATTAATGCGGGGAGTTTTAAGCCTAGTCGAAGATATACTTGTAGTACAGAAAGTATCATACATGTGCTTAAATGCCCTGCAATCTGTTGTATGTGGGAGAAAGTAAGAGAGTATTTAAACTCAGGTTACTAGAACGTGTGAGGGATATTAAAAAGTTTATATCTGAGAGCCCTATTGCACTACATTTTAAGCTTTGCCATGGTGGGGATCCATCTGGCCTAGAGGGTTCTGTTTTGGAGCGTATATCTTTCAAGTATTGTGATGCTGCTGCACTAAAATATAAATTGTTGTACTTGGAATATATTTATATTTTAAAGTATACCACTTTAATTCCTTTAGGTCTCAATACTGAACGTAATTGGAGATATTTAATTTAATTATTTAATCGATTATATAATTAATTGTTCAATTATTCAATTGTTTTTATTATATAAAGACATTTTTTTTACTCCTTGAAGGCAATATGTCCTATGTTTTACCGTTCATTGTCTGCTGCTGTTTCTTTGTTATTTTATATTAAATATGCCTGGATTTATCCACTTGGTTTGCCAGCCTACTTGTGGTTTTCACCTATGGGAATGTGCCTGTGCCTCCATGACTGCCCTAAACATATGTTGAGTGTCACCGGAAGAGACACCTGCAACAGTTGGAGGAGGGACAGTAGGCTCCCATCTGAGCACCCTATCAATCCTCCTGTGTGGCAACTTACCCACACTTTGGCTACAACCAGAGTCAACAAGCACTGGAGCCACAGTTGCCACAGTTCACTGATCAGTGTCCTCTCCTTCCACCTCTCCAATATTTGTGTGCTCACTGGACTGGGTAGGCATAGGCCTACTGGCTGTGTCCAATGGAAATGCAGGAGATGGCTGTATGTCAACCTCAGTGTCAGATTCAACCTCTGCACCCCCCAATTGTGCCTCAGTTTGGCCACCATCATCATCAGAGTTTGGTGATGCACTGACATCAGGTGGCACAGAGCCCACACTCTCACTGTCATGATCACCTATGATAAAAAGCAAAAAACACATGAATAAATTAATACCTGTACTACTATAGTGCAATATATATTAACAAACTAACAGTGCTACCACTATTACAGACAGTACAACAATACACACAACTGGCCTGAGATCAACATCACACACTACAATATTTCTTTAAATTGCTCAGCAGTACTGACATAAAAATGTTTGCCTTACCATCTGCAGATGAGATGCTCCTCAATAGTCCTGATGGTCCAAGAAGAAGTTAAGCAAGAGGTAAGGACAACATCATCACAATTAACAGTAACACAGGGGGTAATACTTTTACCCCTTTATATGTCCACGAACTATAATTTCAACAAGAACCTGGCTGACAACTTTAACCTAAACTTAAACTGTAGCAATCTTCAATCCCCCCCCCAAAAAATTACATGTAACACAGAATTAACTTATTTTGATTTCAGTTGTTTTACTATAAATCAGTATTCAGTTGTTCAGATAGCAAAGCCTACCTGGAAGTTGTTTCTGGGACCTGTTTGCCGTCTTGGAAACTGTTACTCCGGCATCCAGGACATGCTATACTGGCCTATCTTGGGAGCTATCTGGAGCTCTGATATTGGCCAGGATCTCTTCATTGGGGGTTAGTGGTGGTTGCCTAGCAAGCCCTCCCCTGGTAACCATCTGGTCACGGCCCACTGCAGCTGCTGTTCTCCGTGCAGATATGATCTGTGGTGCACCTGCCTGTATGTCCTTCCATGGCCACCCACAGCAGTGACATCATCTACTATCTGCCACCACATTCACATCCTATGTGCGATATCTCCCCATCCCCTTTCCAGCAGAAAAGCACCATGTTGCCTAAAGCCTTTTATAATTACTTGGTTCTTGGCATTGGTGAAGGGGAGTTTCCATGGATTGACACACCTGGGTGGCATACTCGTAGGTGTCCTAAAAAACAGCAGACACATAAGTATCACATCACTACAAAATAAATGTTTCCAGATAAAAACGAAAAGGTAGTCAGCCAGTATTATCCACTGGAGAAACATAAAACAGTCTAGCGATGTGAAATACTAACAACGGGCAGGATGCAAACCAAAAAGAATAACTAGATCAACATATCATTGTTTGTGCCATAACAGTAACTCACCTTTGCTCCCCCCAAAAGAACAGTCCGTCCTTGTTTGTGCTATACCAGTAACTCATCTTTGCTCTCCTACCCACAAATGAACAGCCTATTCTTGTTTGTGCCATAACAGTAACTCAGGTTTGCTCCCAACACAAAAGAAAAGGAAAATGACAAATGTTGCTAACAAATCAGCTTAGAAGTGCTAAAAGTGCTATCAAAAGAACTGTCTCTGAAACATTTGTAAATATGTATCACAACTCATTCCATTTTCATGTTTTGGCAAGCATGTATACCTCTGAAATGGCTTGGCAAACATGCCCATGCCATCAGTACACTTCTAACTAATGCATACAGACAAAAGTGTAAAATCCTTTCCTTCAGAAGTTTCTTAAATACATTCCAGCATATGCAGTATGTAGCTGAACAAATGGAAGCATAACTTCTGAAGTTCAATGCACTTCTGTGCAGATATATCCCAAAGCAATAGCATATCTTCACTCTTCTCCGCATAAGCAAGTCTCCTCACCATCAGTTTGCCTAGCTATATGGTTGCCTTTTTATATGGAGTAGATTCAGGGCAGCAGGGTGAAGATGCAAATGAGGTGTGAACCCATTAGAACTGCTGAATCCCCAAAATTGAATCCCTGTAGGGGTGTAAACATAGTTCAGCCACTCCCTCAGTGTTTGGTTTTCATGGATTGCAAGTGTGACTGATTAGTGGTTGGGAGAACGAAAACCACAACAGCACTACAGGCTGCTTTACTTCCAGTGGTGGTGTCAGGACACATCTACAAAGATTTAGCTGTAAGGTTGGAAATGTAAGTAAGCAGCACAAAAGTCACAGGCTGTGTTCCTTCACATATAACCTGCCCTTCATTTTTTTGCCAGTTGCATATGATATTATTTCCACTTAACTCATTCCCTTCAGTACAGCTCTTTTGAGTGTGTACCTTTAACTCCCAGTGGGCGTGGCTTGAGACTTTAAAAAATAAAGTTATCACCTTACAGTTCTAACAAATACTCATTGACATAGGTCAAATATCAACACAACTGTGTTTGCCATCATATATGCTTCAATATAAAATATTCAGATTCCTTGTATGTAGCATGGTTTTGGAAGTATTAATGCAAATATGAACAAGCAATATTTGACGCCTAGAGGAGCAGTAGGAGGTAACTGCAGAAGCACCTGGAGGCGTCACTCGGATGTATTATCCTCACACATTTTAAGGCCAATGTTATAGAGTGGCTTACACATTGCATGTCAGTATGAAGAAAATGTTAACAGTGATCCATGCCTTGAAAGTCCTTCACTATCTATGGATTCCAGGCTCTCTTCTTGTAGTTATGGCCAATACCACAGTGATGTGGTACCCCAACAAGAGGTGGGATACATGGCCATACTGTATACTGGTGCTGATTGACAGTGATTGTCTGGAAGCTGGTTTTGCAGCATTCTGATTCTTCAGACATCATGCATCCTGTCAGAGCAAAATGTTGTAGCAGACATATTAAGGAGATCCTGAGTAGATCCACCCAAGTGGCAGCTCAAGGCAGTGGTGTTCCAGGATCTAGTCCAGGTGTGGGGAAGGCCTCAAATAGATCAATTCACCTCCTTTCAAAACAGGCAGTTGGAGAAATTTTGAACGGCCAACAAACACAGAAATGTGAGACAGAGCTGTATACTTGCAAGCAATAATCATGACAGGTTGTGTGATCACTAGGTGCACTACATCCAAAACTTCTAAATGTACAAATAATACTTGTATGGTTTGATATCACTGTAGATGCTGTTGTAGTTGGTTGTGTGCTGTAAGTATAGGGCTGGAGTACAGATGGTCCTGGGTTCTAGTACATGGTGTGTAGCCTTTGTTTTACTGTTGTGACATTGCAGTTTATAGCAGTGAACTGCAACATAGACAAGTGTTTTCTCAACCTTCTTGTGGCAACAGGTGTAAGTGTAGGACTGCTATACACATGGTCCTGGTTTCAAATACAGAATATTCCATACACTTTTAATAATGTTTCACTTCCCATTATAGTCACTCTCACTTATAACACTTGACATGGTGTAGCTGATATTAATCCATAAGTATGAGGGCTGAGACACTAGTATTGTGTCAGTTATGTATTAATTTATCTGTGTATTATCACATTTATTCTCAAAAGTATGAATGTGAGTATATTGTGTGCTATATTCCTGTAAGTACATTTCTGGTATCTGAACTACCATGGCCTTCACATTTGTCTAATACATACACGACTGCCTGTACATTCAATAACCTTGAATTTGCTTTGCTTGCTACTGTTGCTCTCCACTTACCATCTCACAAACACGGTGCTCAGAGGTGCACACTGATAAGCACCGCGTTTGTGCGATAGTAAAAGGAGCACAATATTTTCAAACAGTGAGAGCACTCCTAGTAAACAAGATGAGTGGAACTGGCGAGAAAGCATCATTCTCCATTCCTCTAGATCCAAGGCAGACATGCCAGGCATTTCTGGGGAAGCTGTCAGGTTTAGGGCACAGAGATAGGGTGTCAAGGAGTCCAAGATTTTTATTGGACAATTAGTGAAGCACCACAGTGCCATACTTTTGCAGTAGGACTATTATGGCTCCCAGTATAAATCTGAAGCTTGGGATAGTTTAGCCTGGGCTGTAACCAGTGCCACCGGTATCCCCTGCACTGGTGTAAAATGTAGGCATCACTATGATGACTTGTGGAGGAGGAAGAAGGATACCCTTGACCATTGGATCGGGGAATTTAGGATTGCGGACATCCCACATCTGTGTATCAACTACAGAGAGTACTTGTAAGACTTAAAAAGCTGAATATAGGCAAGACTGGTATCCATAATCATATTCTGTTCTGTTTTTTTTCCACAGCTGCCAGGGACCGTGAGGTCAATGTATGAACCCATGGGGCTAGATTGCAAGGATGAGGGAGGCATGTGGTATGTATGCAGCAGAACAGTAGTCTTACTCTAGCATTAAAGGCAAATATAGCGTTTTTGGTATTTTATAGAGTTGTATCAAATTGAGCATGCATATCTCAACTGTAAAAGCAGTTATGCATGCATTATTCTGTAGCACAAACCAAGAGCCCAATATTACAATATCAAATTGAGCATGGAACTCTCAACTGTAAAATCAAGTATGCATGCTTTAGTCTGTAGCACAAACCAAGAGTCCAGTATGACAAAATCAAATTGAGCATGCATATCTCAACTGTAAAAGCAAGTATGCATGCATTAGTTTGTAGCACAAACCAAGCATCCAATATTACAATATCAAATTGAGCATGCAAATCTCAACTGTAAAATTAAGTATGCATGCTTTAGTCTATAACACAAACCAAGAGTACAATATTAGACTTTAGTCGGAGGTTGTGGGTTCAAAGACCACACTTCCCACCCTTACAATACTGTTAATTTTTCAATTATGTATAATTTTAAGGTTTAAAGTAAAAGCTCTATTCCAGTGGCTCACATGCCCTGCTGTAAACTGTAATATGTATAACTGGAACAAGCATATGTGCAATATATGCACATGTCAAGGACTTCTTGCTGCAATCTGTAGTATAGTATGCATTTGTTAGGAGCTGGTAGTCTTAAAAGTAAAAGCTATCTGTTAGGAGATGTTAGTCTTAAAAGTAAAATTTAAGATAGTAGAGTTAATTAATTGTATCAATACATTGTATGTCACATATGAAGGTACTAATCTTATCTCTTTTTTTCCTCTCACCCCAAACCTTATCTTATCTTTTTTTTATTTTATTTTTATTTTTTATTTATTTATTTTTATTACGTGTTGTCAAAATGTGTACCACATCACTAAATGCTCCACAGCACAGCAGGGTAGGCCTGCCCCACAGGATCTGCCTGCCCCCCTCCACCGGCTTTGGCACCATTGTCCAGCATGTTTGAGAGCCAACCTGGCATCACCGCCTCTGTTGCCCCTGCACTACCTGCCCCCTCAGGTAGTCCTGCCCAAGAGGCTGGTCCAGTGGTATTCTCCAAGAGCAGTGGTGGAGGTGGTGATTTTATCACCCATGCTGAATTGCAAGGGAAGGTGCTTATGGTTGTGACCTGCACTGTTGGTGCACACCTACGTCAGCTGGAGAGGCTGCTGTCCCTTAATTTACGTAATACCAGAAGTAGGAGACACAGACGTCATGCACCCCAGCCAGTGGGGGAGTGAGGTAACAGTAATGATAGTCCAGTGGCTAAGAACTTGATTCTCACTGTCACCCTGCTTGACGACCATGGGTTTGTGACGTCCCCACCCTTACCCCAATCATGGTATCCCCCAACCTTTTGTGTCCATCACCATTCCTGTCTCTTGTCTTGTTTGTCTTGTCTGTCTTTAATTGCTTCTTCACCTACCCAACTCACCTCACCCAGACATTCCTATGTGCCTTCCCCAACATTCCTCTCTCTCTAAAAAAAAAAAAAAAACAACCCCCCCAAAACATCCCATACATAGCTCTCCATTTCACACACAGGTCTTCTTGATATACTTGATTCAGTTCAATTGTCTATACAACATGATTGTGTTGTGGTCACCCCCTCGCTCTGGAGGTGACAGTCCAAATTTGGTTAATATTTGGCAGATATGTTCACTTTACACTGTTAAAGAAATGGCTAGCTATGGTTCTGTACTATCTCCCTCCTGCACATTCCTGCCCTGCTTTTCCTTTGTTCTTCCCCTTGCTTGCTCCCCATTTCACCACTGTCCTATCTTCCCCATTTCTTTTCTTTAATGCATTATTGTGCAATGGTGAGCATAGCACACCAATGCACAACAGTAATGTGAAAGTAGTTAAAAGTATTACATACAGCTATATTCGAACCTAGTACCATTTGGCCCAAAAAAGGAATGTATCACTGCAATGACTGCATTAACATGTGCTGCCACAGAGTCAGTTAAATAGCAGGTGTATTCCAGAGACTCAATGCTAACTGTCAGACTTTGTTCTTCCCTGTTTGCTCTCCATTTCACCATTTTCCTATCTACCTCCATTTTAACACCTTTAATCTGGTCAAAAAATAGAATCACACACAACACACATAAGTAGCAGAAAAATCAATGGATGTTTTCACTTTTTGGGCTCCATGTTTGTGAGGAGGTGCACATCGTGCACCAATGAGAAGCAACAGTGAGCAGTGGTAAAATGCAGCAACACATCTCGTATAAACAATTTATGTCATTGTATTATCACTGTAATGAAGAGTAGTTTAAAGTATTAGATACACCTGTATTCGTACCCAGTACCATCTGGGACAAAAAAGGAATGTATCACTACATTAATACGTGCTGCCATAAAGTCAGTTAAGCAGCAGGTGCATTTCATAGATTCAATACTAACTGTCAGGCTTTAGCAAAGTGGCTCATGTTTGCTCACTGCTTACCTACGTGCAGACATGTGTATCTCGCATGCGTATATACTTTGCTAACCATCACGCAAACCAGCTGCTTGCCATACTATGGAAATGTTTATATTATGCTGTATTACTGCTGTTTACTGTCCATTTCCTGTGTATGACATGAAATTGCATGTGTAAATATTATTAACTGAGAGCCCTATCTAACAATATGTCACATATTTACAATGCATCCATCTGTTGCCACCCCATAAACACTGCAACCCTGCTGTCTCAGTACTTTTTCCACACATATATCAACCACAGTACAAAATGAAATATCAAATGATGTGTGCTATGCAATGCACATCAGTCTAGTAACATGCAGAACTACAACTATTGACCCATATACCTAAAACACTTACCTGCAAGGATAAGGAAGGAACCAGCATGGTCCATGGTGACATAAGTGTCCTTCAGCACAATTGACCTTACCCATTTTGTTTTTGCCAAGGGTACATCTTGCTTAATGAACCTTGTGGACTTCTTGGATACTGACCTCACAGACCTGGATGAGGGATAACAGGACATACTGCATATGTTGACTTATCCAAGGCATTTGACACTATCCTCCATTCATGTGCCATAGGGAAGATCTTCCATGTGGGAATTAAGCCATACAGTAGTACAGGGATAGGCAACTGGCTCACTGACATAATATGCACTCTCAAAGTTGGGAACTGCACCTCCACCAGTAGCCAATTACCAATCAGAATACTCCTATGTACATATGAAGCTATGAGCCTATGCAGGTCTCCCAACATTTTATCTCCCACATGGCCTGCTGATGGCATCTACTATAAGTTCACCTGCAGTGTTGTAAAAGTCAGACTTGTGCCATGGTGCTTGCGTAATGTACTGAGTTCTGTAGTCTCTGTACTTACATAGGTGTTCTGTTCTCACTGCAGTCAACTGTGTGTGTGTGTGTGTGTGTGTGTGTGTGTGTGTGTGTGTGTATGTGTGTGTGTGTGTGTGTGTGTGTGTGTGTGTGTGTGTGTGTGTGTGTCTAGCCAGAAGAGCAGAAGCATGTATCCTGTTTTTACCACTCCAACCCCATGAATTGACAGTATTTTGATACTTCCACATGCACATGCCTACAGATCCATTTGATGCAGGCCTCCCAACTTCTCCACTTCAACATGCACTGCTGATGTCATCCACTATAAGTTGACCTGTAGTCATGTAAAAGTCAGACTTGTGCCATGGAGCCCGTGTAATGTACTGAGTTCTGTAGTCTGTGTACCTTAGATAGGTAGGGGTTCTGTTCTTACTGCAGTCGACTCTGTGTGTGTGTGTGTGTGTGTGTGTGTGTGTGTGTGTGTGTGTGTGTGTGTGTGTGTGTGTGTGTGTGTGTGTGTGTTTAGCCAGAAGAGCAGAAGTGTGTATCATGCAGTTACCACTTTCATCCTATGAACTGACAGTATTTTAATACTTGCACATATCTGCAGATCCATTTCATGCAGGCCTTCCTTCTTCTCTCCAACATGCACTGTTGATGTCATCCACTATAAGTTGACCTGCAGCCATGTAAAAGTCAGGCTTGTGCTGTGATGCTTGTGTAAAGAAGTGTGTTCTGTAGTCTGTGTACTTAGATAGGGGTTCTATTCTCAATGCAGTCAACTGGATGTGTATGTGAGCTGTTGGTGAGCTGTTGCTTGATATTACAGAGAGCATTTTACACCAGCGTGTGAGATACTGGTTATATTTTCCTCAACAGACACTACTGATGTCAGCTATAAAATGTTGTCTGACACACTCCAAATCGGAGTTGAGCTATGGCACTAGCATAAAGCACTGTGTGTTTGGGTAGGGGTTCTGTTCTCACTGCAGTTAACTGTGTAGTATTTTACATCAGCATGTAGGACACTGTTACATTCTTCTCAACAGACACTGCTGATGTCATCAGCTATAAAGTGTTGTCTCAGACACTCCAAGTTGGACTTGAGCTGTGGCACTTGCATAAAGTACTGTGTTCTGTAGCCTATGTACATAGGTAGGGGTACTATTCTCACTGCAGTCAACTAGGTGTGTGTGTGTGTGTGTGTGTGTGTGTGTGTGTGTGTGTGTGTGTGTGTTTGTCAGTAAAGAGAGCATTTTTATAACAGTATGTGGGACATTGCTTTTACCACCTTCTTCCCACCAGACTCTGCTGATTTGCATATGTGCAGTATACACATCAAAGCAGGGTCAGAGATGTCCAGGCACAAGTCACCTCATCCTTTCCAATACAGATTTCAGGAACAGGGCTTTCAGTATATCCACATATGTCATGGCATGGTTTGTATGATCTATATTTTCTTGGTATGAAACCCCCATGGTCTGTCCAGCTGCTGCAGGTGTCTGGTGAGGTACATGCAAAAGGAAGCATTATACAGTATTAGTGTTTAGACGAGGTTTGAGTACAGTGGTGTTATATCCTCCTCAGATCTGGATACAATACCCTGACATCTGAGGTGCATGATGTAGCCTTTCCATACCACTGTGGACATTTGGTTGAAGTTCAGATTGCTATCTATGTGTGTTCCCAATTCTTGCACCACTGGTTTCAGTATAGGGGGAGATCTGCAGCCATGTATAAACACATCCTGACTCTCCTGATCTATGATGTAGACCAACATTTCATCACGGACCTTCTCTAAATGGACACTAGTAATATGTCGGCTGTGTGCAACAGACATCTGTGAGTTTTTGATGCTACATCTATGTCTGTTACATCTGTCATTTTGTGGAACTTGAAAAGGCCAAGGGAGTTGACAGGTGTCCACACTGAGGTATTCACTCCACAATGACAGATGTGGCCATCAACACCTATGTCACCAAGTTCGTAGAACAGTGGATCACATATGTGACATCCAAATATGTAGAAATGTGTGATGTGACCTATATGTAATTTTCAGTGATCAAGTGTGTACATCAGGGCAGTCTGCTAGGTCCTTTCCTATCCATGATTGAAATCACAGATGTTCATAGGTTCATAGGTTGGTACTAGGCTATCAGCCCTAGGGCCTATACAAGCCTAGCCATAACAATTCCCTGGATATTACTTCCCACAATATTTACTTCTCTGGACCCCTGTCTAGCAGGGCGACTGACATGATCCCTGGGGTGAATTTCCTATCCCCCATCCAATCATCAAGGTTCCTTTTGAAGAGGGCTAATGAGGCGCTCTGCTTGACATGTATGGGCAGTCTACTTCAGAGTATGGTGAGTCTCTGGGTCAGAAACCTATCCCTCCAGCAGGTTTTGTTCATTGTGATGACAAGGTTTAGATCCCTGGAGCGTGTGGCTCTGAGGGATTGGGATTTCTTTAAGTGGAGCATGTCCAACAGCTCAGGGTTTGACATGGCCTTGTATGTTAAGCAGAGATCACCTCTGAGTAGACGATATGTCACAGAGTATAGCTGGAGTTTTTTTAGACGGACAGCATATGGCATCTGCTTTAGGCCTGTGATTCTTTTAGTGAGGTATTTCTGTGGCCTTTCCAGCTGTTGCAGATGTCTTGTGAGGTACATACTAAATGGGGCTTTATACTCTATAATGGGTCTAATGAGGGATGAGTACAGTGGGACAATGACCTCCTTTTTTCTGGATGAAAAGCCCTTAGTGATGAGGTGTGCCACATAGAAGGATTTCCTGACTGTTTTGGCGATGTGGTTATCGAAAGTGAGACCACTGTCCACCTGTGTCCCTAAGTCTCTCAACACACTTTCAATGTTTAGTGTACTGCCACCTATGTGGTCATTCATGGGTACATGTTTTTTTCCAAAGGGGATAACTATACATTTCTTGGCATTAAGCTTGAGCACATGGCTCTGGCACCAGGCATCTGTTTCTGTAAGGCCCTTTTGTAGAATATCCACATCATTTGGGGATTCAATAATGGCTCCCAGTTTGCAGTCATCTGCAAACTTTGTTAGCCAGAGTCCCTTAGTATTGGACTGTACTTCAGAGAAGTAGATGCCAAACAAGAGTGATCCCAGGACTGAACCCTGAGGTACTCCACTTGTCACTTGTCTGGAGCTGGATTTGGAGTCTGCTACTTTTACAGTCTGGGTTCTGTCAGTAAGCCAGTTGGCAACCCATCGAGTGATGTAGGGATTTATGCCCAGCTTAGTAAGTTTATCTATGATTCCAGAGTGGGGGATGGTGTCGAAGGCCTTGGTGAGGACCAGATAGGCAGTGTGGACCACCTTACCCTCGTCCACAGCTCTGGAGACTTATTCAAAGAAGTCAATCAGGTTCAGGAGACAAGATCGCCCCTTCACGAACCCAAACTGGGTGGGGTCCAGTGTTTGAAGGTTGCCAATGTCTTTGTTTATAAGTTCCATGATAATTCGTTCCATGCCCTTGCAGATCAGGCTTGTCAGACTGATGGGACGGTAGTTTCCTGGATCCAAGGCAAATCCCCCCTTGTGGAGTGGCATAACTGTAGCTGTGCGCCACTCAGTGGGCACGAAGCCTGAGGTGAGGCTATGATTAAACATGACACTTAGGTGAGGTGCGAGTTCATTTTGTAGTTCATGTAGTACACAGCCTGGGATGTCATCTGGTTCCATGGATGCTGTATTCTTAGCTTTGGAGAGTGCGGTTTCTACCTGTGTGGCTGTGATTACCGGAATTTGGCAATCTTTTGGTATTGAGATGTGCCCTTTAGGGGGTGAGAGGGGGGTGACTTTGGCACTGAATCGATCTGCCAGAATATTGGCAATATCCTTGGGATCAGTATATTTAATTCCATTCTGTTGTAGCTCAGAGCAGATCTGAGCATTGCCATTTAGATTCTTGACATAACTATAGAATGCCTTGTGGTTGTCTTTGGAATCTTTGGCAATTTTATTTTCATAACTAGCTTTTGAGGATTTTATGAGGGATCTCAGCTTCTTACTGAGGCTGGTGAGGGAGTTTTTTTGCATCCTGGGATTTTCCTCTTTTCTGCAAGTTTCTTCCTTCTGTTGTATAGTTTGTTTATAGCAGGGGACCACCAGGTTGGCTTCCTTTTTTTGGAGAAGAGCATCTTGGTTCTATTTGGGATGGCACAATTCAAGCATGAGTGGATGTGCTCGTATAGTGCCTTAGTGTAGGATTCTGCAGTCAAACTTTCAGATCCCGTCTGCATGGGTGTCGTGAAATTTGTCATTTCTGACTTCAGTAGCATGAAGTTGGCTTTGTAGTAGTTTTTTAAGGAGGTTTCCTTACTGGGGGGGTGGGGGTGGGATGTGGATGTCAAGGGTGATTTGCTTATGGTCAGACCTGACCAATGAGGGAGTGACCACTGGTGTGGAGCATCTATCTCCCATGTTGGTAATGACCAGGTCTAGGATATTGGAGCCCCTGGTGGGACAATGGATTAGTTAATCCAGGGCATTGGAATTTATGAATTCCAAGAACCGTTGGGAAAAGGAGTTGGTACCCGAGTAGTTTTTCCAGTTAATGGCAGGGTAGTTGAAATCACCCAGTATTAGGGTGTTTGGTTGTTTCTTAATATTTTCCAGTATGCTTAGAAAGGTGTAGTGAGAATCTTGGGGCATGGTGGGGGATCTGTAGCAAGCTACAATTTGGATTGCAGTCTTACCTAGTGTTAGTTGCACCTGGAGAATTTCAGATGCATTGTGTTGGGCAACTTGCCTGGAGGTGTGAATATCCTTGGTGAATATGGACACTCCTCCACCTTTAGTGTTTCGGTCTTGGTTTTGTGGACGACAAGTGTGGTAAGAGTTGTAGCCTGGTATTGCAGGGTAGCTTTCTGGAGCCTTGAACCAGGTCTCAGTTACTGCACAGCTATTGATGTTCTCCATTTTTATGAGTGCTGAGAGAGTGCATTTGAGGTTTAGACTTCTAGCATTGAGTAGCATTACCTTCAGATTTTGCATGCTTGTATCTGTAACGGTGGTGGTTTTATCCTTTGAACCTTGTCTAAAAAAAAAAGCACTGTAGGGGTGGCAAGAGCTTTAGCCAGTAACCTGAATCCCAGGGGTGACAGGTGCAGACCCTCTCTGGCAAAGCATCATGGTTTGTTGATCATGTCTTCCCAGGCAGACAAATACTGGATCCCCTTTGAATGACACCAGAAGCTTAGCCAATTGTTGAAGTCAATCATTTTGTCCTTATACTGTGGTATCATTCTGGGCAAAGGCAGGATGCTACTCAGGGCTAGGGTCATACCTGCCTGGGCCACATGATCCAAGAGCTCTTCCATGTCTCTTTTCATGTAGTCCAGGGGGGTACGTCTCAAGTCATTCACTCCAGCATGGACAATGACAGAGTCGTATTTGTACTTGCTGTGGGTGACATACAAATCCTGTGTTCCAACAGCTGTTTAGAGGACTACAAAATGTGGACAATCATTGACTCCAACTGTGATACTGGTATAATACAGACAGTATCAACACACATTAAAAATTGTTGCCACAGCCATGACAACACAGGAGCTAAAAGAAATGGGGATTTCTTTCATTATGCAAACAAATGCACAAACCAAGGATCATGTAGATGTCATACCCTATCAGTAGGCCAGTTGTTATGTGGCCTGTGCTCTGGGATATGTAGTATGTGGAATGTCCACCAGCATGTGTCCACAGTGGTGAGTACCCCCTTGTGTGTAACACAACTACTGAGTATGTACAGGGCATCCACATGACAGGCCATAATACCTTCATAGTTCACAGCCTTCACCACACCAATACCCAAGTGTGATGCACCCTTCCTCATGTCCCTCCATACACATCTTCCAGTGATGTATAACTGAAGTATATCACCTTTGTCACTGTGAGCTTTCACACATCTGTTTGTGCATGCTTAGGTATTAGTTTTGTTGCATAAACATTACTGTCTGATGACATGGAAACCCTATCAAGGTGTAATACCACATGCATGTGTGACATCTGTTTCAGTGATGCACTCATATCAGACATAGCTGTTTAATGACATTAATTTACATTCATGACAGTGCAGATTGTGCCATATATATATCTGCCATGCACACCAGTCAACTAGCCTGTAGTGATGATAATGTCAAGTGTGTCTTCTCACACCTCCAGCATATGTTAGTGTCTGTAGAGTGTGTTTGATGCAGCTCAGGCCCTTAGTTGTTCATGGGATGTGTGCCAGGCAGGTATCATGTAGCCAGTCCATATCTGGGCCTCATGTTGATGGTTATAGTGGACATGGGAGATCTAGGTAAGGTTCATGCAACAGCATCACTCCCACCTCAACATCTAGCATGGAGGTACATGAGGTCAGGAGATGGCATGTATGAGAGTGTCTTACTCGTGCCACTGTCATGCCAAGCATAGCCTATTGCTCACATTCATGCAGGGCAATTACCTCTAGTAAATGCCTTTTTATTGCCACTGAAACTCTGAGGACAGGCATCTCCTGTGGATGGGAGCTTGCACGGGATGCCTGCATGTCTTCTGTGAGTGCCAAAAACCTGCCCATAAGACCAAACCACAGTGCTGCAATATCTGCTGAGACTGTGTCCCATCATACTCAGACTCAGTCCGCTGAAGACCGAAGTAAAACTGCTCTGGGAGGGGCCACTGGCATCAAAATCTTTACTTAATGCCTGCCTAACCACATTAGTTAAATTGTTAATACAATAGCAAAGGGGCCTGTCTCATGGGCCACTGAGGCCATGTGTTTATATTGTACTTCATCAGATGGGTACCTGTAAATATGCTAACACACTCTTGTAGTACTGCCAGGATGTCCTCATTCTGGGTGGGAGATGGATCCACACTTATCTTTTATCTCTCCCCTACACTTTTTTATTTTTCTCACTTTTCTGGCCCCCTTGTTCCTGCTATTTGATTCATGGCTTTGCTCTTCTTCATATCCCTGCCTAACAATAGTATATACTGCAAGTACTTTGTTCTCTGCGTATTAATTTTCTCCACAGAAATATTATACTATATGATGTTATGACAGTGTACAAGTGCTTTTCATACTGATTTTACTGACTGAATTACTGTATAATGTTTACTTATGACTGCGTTTCTCTATGCTACATATTATCCTGACTTATTCCTCTCTGCATGGTTGGCCTTATATTATGTCTGCAGCATTACTGATTAAAGTTTAATGTTTCTTTGGTTACATTTCTGCTGTGCTAAGCCAAAAAATGGTCTAGGTGGAACAGTGCTCTACTTTGGGTTGAAAATATAACTAAATAAACAAATAAATGTAAAAAAAGGTTTACTATTGAAATTCTGAATCCGCTTTGGTTGACTGTTCAGAATGTCGACCCGAAATACTGAATTCAGAATTTCAAAACAGCAACCAAAGGGAAAACTAATACATTGACATCCATAGTTCGATGTATTCGACATAGCAGGAGGTGACGTCAAGTCACCTCCTGGTATGCACATTAACGTACCGTTACACTCTACAGTCAGCAGTACATTAATTGTACTATTTTGCAGGGGGGTTATACCCCCCTGTGCCCCCACACTCTCTGTACATTAAATATACCAACTCCAAGATCGCACTACAGTGAGGAAATAGGCTAATTCCCTGTTCCTCATGAACCATGATCTCCTTGCACAATGTCGAACCCAAATATTCATTCTCTGTACTATAGTCAATACATTTTGGTTTGACATTCTGCTGGCTTGAAAACTGCCATTCGACCACATGCCAGTTGACCTATGCAGTTTCCAAGTTTTGAATGTAAACCATAAAAAAAGCTATTGTTGTAAGTTAAATACCTTACATACTCCAGTTTCTTTGAGAAGAACTGCAGACAGCACCAGGCAAGCTCTGCTACACTAAACTGGGCTCATTTCTGAACATAAAACTTGGTAAAATATTGTAACTCGTCACTAGTCCCTAGCTCTCACCTTCCATGCCCGATGTTCTCAGATGCTAGGAAGTGGTACACAAATGAGTCAGTAGAGCCGTACAAAGTGCTAATGAGAAGAATGTGTGGGGGCAAAAAAGAGCATGGAAAAAAATTCTGACCTTCATTATACATTCTTATCTTATATTACCCTTTTCTTTCTTCATGGTTTTCCAATCACCTCCTGCACTTCCTCTGAATAGTTACATTTCTTTACTCAGTTAATTCTCATACCGAGTTACAGTGTTTCCACAAAACCACACAAAACTGTTGAATTTCCTCATCATGTTCAGCACTAATAATTGTATTATAACTTCAGACCTCCCCTTAGAAATGGCATTGCTCACTAAAAGTTTATTTTTATTTATTTACTTATTTGTTAAACTGGATAAGTGGACTAACACAGGCAGATCTTTTCCATCCATATCTCACATTATAAGGGCAGCAGTAAGGATTAAATGAAGGGATAATTTTGAGTAGCCACTAAGCATCACACATTGGCAGGTAGGAAGAAACCAGAATTCCTTAAAGAAACTAACATAGATGTAGAGTGAGCATGCAAAACCCAAATGTTTGTTCAGCTTTCTATAATGCACTTCCATTCAAAACTTCTCCCCAGTTCAGTCCAACCATTTCATTTATTTACTAGTGCTTGTTTTTCTGCTCTCTGAGACTGACTATTCCACAGTTATTTTTTGCACTTGTATTTATTAGCCTACAATCATAAATTTCATGTGTGCAAAAAAATCAAAATAAAACAGAAAATTTACCCCGGGGATCACTGCAGTGGCTCTGCTGGACAGTGGCGCAGGGAACTAATGGCTCAGCTGGACAGAGGCACAGGGAACTAATCTAAGGGGGTGGTGAAAGCCAATACATTCTGGCTAGGCTTATAAATGCCCTTGGGCAGATAGCCTAGTACTTACCTACCTAAACAATAGTAGTTCTCGGTTGGTATTCAGATTAAGCCTGGCCTTATTGTCTTTTGAGACAGTAACTAGAGCAGTATACAAAAATCAGATGGTTAATCCATCCAGTATTAGGTTGAAATCTTCATGAGCACACGGCAACAGGCACTGATTGCTATAAGAGCATGTACGTCTAATACTGGAGCCATACAAGAGGCATGAAGCTGCTGTTACTAATAATATTGAACTAACCACTAGTGCAGTGCATGAAGGGAAATGCCCATTCCATTAACAGGAGTTATAACTATTTATGGGAGCAAGACTGTCCATGGGAAAAAGCCTTGCACTTTGATGTAATGTAGTTTCTCTCAGGCAAATCTGTGGGTCATATAAGGAATAATGACCATGGAGGAAGAAACAGGTAATGTCACGACTGGGTGTGGGTAATGCTGGATTTCCTCAAGGTTGGTATGGTTTGATTATGAGGGCAAAGCCCAAGTGATCAAAGGCAACCATGGGTAAATTCAACATTACCCACACCCAGGAGTGCATTATTGCTATTATACAATGACATTACTTAAGAAAGAAATTGCTTACCTTTCTTAAATAATGTCTTTGAATAATGGTGCTGTAGTGTTCCTCTGTGAATTTTCAAGGTTCTTCTACATTTTATGATGTACTGTGCATGTGTAGGGGACTTATATCCTCACGCTTGCACAGTACATCAATGCTGTTGAATAGAAGTAACTAAGGAGAAATAATAGATATGAGGCAAAAATGTGGAAATTCTCTGAACATCTGGACAGTCCAGAGGTACCACAGTGTACAGAGAGTATCTATATCACATCATCGAATATGTGAATATCGAATGCTCACATGAGCGGATATTCATGTACTCGAAAATGGTATTGTGGGGGGTGCCACCCACTAAATATATATTCCTACTCTGAGACCACACTACAGTGAGGAAAGGGCAAAAATCCCGATCTTCACTGTACCGCAAAAAATTTCATAAACTTCGAGTACATGAATATTCGCTCATGTGAGTGTTCCATATTCACGTATTCGATGATGTGATATAGACCCTACAGAGACAGCGGAAAAATACAAGGAAAAATCAGGTACATTTATGTTTCTTTAGTTTTATAGAATATACCTAACTTTTCTTGTATTTGGTCTGCCCTTAGTAGCATATATCAGTAGAAAAATCTGGCCACTGAAGTAGGAAGCGACCAGGCTTTTTTCTCTTGGTATATGTTTGATTTACATGGTACCATTGGGCTGACCAATCAGTATGCACATTTTTTAATACTAATGAGAAGTCATTGTATAAGTACATATAACCTAATGTTTGCATAAACAAAATTAAAAATACATACATATAGAAGTAAATATACATAATGCTAAAACACATAAAATGAACTGTAGTAAATAAATAAATAAATAAATATTTTGCAATAAATAGTACATATATAATTTATTACATAAATCCCCTTGCTGACAGTCTCCTACACCTCAAAATTAATATGGCTTTCTTTTCACTCAGTAAATGGGAAATCACAGTATAAATGTGTCATTTGTTTTCCTTACATACAAACAAAAATCTGTTATCCATTCCAGGAACATATCTAGTCAAAATGTCCTGCCATAAGGTTAGTAGATGCCTTATTCCATAAGTATTTTAGATGTTCTAGAATACGTACTTTCACGTTTTGAGTTGTCAGTCCAAAATAAAACCTTGCATAGGGACTTTTTAAACAATACAGTACTTGCACTACTTGACAATTATATTGCAGCAAATTATATATAACTTGATTCGTATAGGCACATATGGAACACCCAGTGCAATCACTATTACTGTTATTATATTCCACAGAAACATTGGAGGCATCAAAGTTATAGGAAATAAACATAGCAATGACCAACCTGTTATATAGGCTGAGAGTGCCTAGATGACACCTTAAAGATCTCAGATAGCACCTCCTAGGAATATTATCTATTAGCTACACCTTTCAATGCTTCATTGGTTCATAGGTTTGTAGGTATATGCTGGGTTAACAATTACCAGGGCCTTTAAAAGCCTAGCCATGCAGTCCAACCCAATTGTGTCCCTATGTATCATGGGGATTTATTAGGAAGGAGTATTTTTTTAAGCAATTGCTAGAGGTTTTGTGTGTGTGTGTGTGTGTGTGTGTGTGTGTGTGTGTGTGTGTGTGTGTGTGTGTGTGTGTGTATGTGTGTGTGTCATATTAGTTTGTATATTACTGTCTGCTTCTATCAAAGATATGAGAGCCAGTCCCGAGGTGAATTTTCCATTTTCTCATCCGTTGGTCAAGGTTACAGTTAAATAGAGCTAGGGATGAACTCTGTTTCACGTGGATGAGGAGCCTGTTCCTGAGTGTACTGTTTCTCTGAGACACATATCTGTCTCCCCAGTATGTCTCATTTATGTCGCAAGCAAAATTTAAATCCTTAGATCTAGTGGCTCTGATGCTGTTTGTTTTGTGGCTGTGCAAAAGGTCTATCAGAGCTGGATCTGAGGATAGCTTGTATGCCAGCCAGCCACAGATTGCCTCACATTAACCTGTAGAAGACAAAGTATACAAACAGGGCTTTAAGGTGATCTTTATTGGACAATATGTTTATACCCTGGATTCCCCTGGTAAGGAACCTCTGTGGACGTTCCATATGTGTTGCATATGTCTGGTCAGGTACATACTGAAAGGGGCATTATACTTAATGATGGGTCTGATAAGGGCCAAATTAAGTGGCAGTATGACTTTCTTGGACTTGGATGCCATGCCCTTACTTATAAGTTGGACGACATAGAATGACTGTCTTACAACTTTTTCCACATGTTGGTCAAATGCCAGATTACTGTCTACATATATTCCCAGATCCCTGATTACTGGGTTAACTCTTAGGGGTGTCTTATCAATTGTATAATTAGCCTGGGCATCAGTTTTCTGAAAAGGCACTATAATGCATTTCTTGGCATTAAGTTTTAGTTTGTGCCTTTGACACCAGTCATTTGTCTGTTTTGGACCCTTCTGTAAGATGTTTGTGTCATGTGAGGAATCTATGATAACTCCCAATTAGCAGTCAGCTGCAAACTTGGTCAGCCAAAGACCCTTGACATTAGCTTTACCTCCATGAAGTAGATGCTAAATAAGAGTGGTCCCAGTACAGAGCCCTGGGGTACTCCGCTTGTGACTGCTCTTTTAGAGGAGGTGGTATCACCAATCCTGACTTCCTGGGCCCTGTCTGTGAGCCAGCTGGCAACTTTGTTGATCACTTTCTTGGTACTTGTTCTATGGCTTTGCATAACAGACTAGTCAGACTAATAGGTTTTTAGGTTGTAAGAGGATGGTTCAGCCTTGTGAAGGGGAATAACTGTTACAGTCCTTCATTCTCATGGTACAAAGCCTGTTTGAGGCTATAGTTGAAAAGTGACTCAATTGGTCCTGATAGGTCATGTTTCAAGCTATTTAGGAGGCATCACCGGTGATTGTCGGGCCCCATTGAGGCTATGTTTTGGCCTTAACAAGTGCTACAAGGACCTACTCCATTTTCATAGTCTGGGGAGTTATGCTAGAAAGTATTTCATGGGGGGAAGCAGAGGTGGGATTGGGGATGAAGTTTGAGCTGGATTTGTCAGCCAGCAAATTGCTATTTTGATATGCTCAGTGAAGGTGGCACCATTAACAACCAGTTTGGCACACTGGTGTGTGTGCTCTCTTTGAGGGTTTGGACATAGCTGTAGAAGGTCTTGTGGTTGCCTTTAGCCTGTGAGGCTATCTTAACATTGTAATTGGCCTTGTTGGACATAATTAGTCCTTGTAGTTTCCTGTTTAGTTTAATTAGAGAGCTACTGTCATTATGGGAGTTGCTTTTCCTGATTTTAGCCATGAACCCCTATTAAGGTTAGGATTCCACCAGTATGGTTTGTTTTTAGAGTTTGTTTTGGCCTTACGTCTAGTAGGTGCAGCAGCCGCTATGCAGCCATTTACATGGTTTTACAGGGTCTCTGTGAACAATTCTGCATAGATTGCTGTGAACTTGGGGTTGGGAGGGGCACTGAATTTTGACAAACTATCTCTTAATAGGATGTAGCTTGCTTTGGAATAGTTTTTTGTGTTCTTGACAACCTTGTTTGTATGCAAGATTTTTGCCTCAGTGAAATTGTGTATGTGCATCTCTCACATACTGTGTTTATTTCTTTAAGGATTAAATGGTTTTCTGTGAACATGAGACATGCTACATTGACTCAGGATGCCCATATCTGCCAAGCTGGCTATGGAGATGTTTGGAAATTGCATATTCATGTTGTCTGGTCCTGTATTTGGGTGGGGCTACAGTAGGTTGTGGGCTGGGTTATACAGAGGTCTCCTTGGGTAGTCCCTGGGTTTAGCACTAGACTAGGATAGATTGTGCTAAGATTTGATAGTAGTGCTATTTAATGTGCAAACTAGCTGCTGTAAGCTTGTCTCCATGCAATGGCTTTGTTTTAGCCACACTAAGTTACTTCTTGAGGATCTTTACATTAATACTTGGGGCAAATTTCATCACAAAATAAATGTAAGTAGAAGCAAGTGGTTGCAAGTGGTTTTGCCTAGAAGGGTTACTGTGAGAATTAATGGAAGTTGGAACCCTCCATAAAGATGTAGTTAACATACTCAGAATATTGCCTTTAATGGAATCTTCTAGTGATATCTATGGCTACTTGCTGATATTCACTAAAGTTAGAGCAAAGCCTTTGAGCCTGTAAATATTTCCCATATGAAGGTCACACTATTAAATGTTTAGTATGTGAACTTTCACCATGTAAACATGAACTGGCTTCTGTTAATTTTCTATATAGTATGTTTCTGTTTACCATTCTCAATATATGGTTTTACATTCAAATACCAAGTTTCAGGTTTACTAATACCAAAAGTAAATACAATACTGATTGTTGCGCTGATCTTTGAAAAAAAAACATAAACTGTTTAAAATCTATTTTAATTTAAACTTTGACCAGTGTACATCTAAGGCCAGAAAACCAGATTCTTTAACCCAAATGATTATTGTCACACCAGTGAGATTACTGTACCACTTTATAAAACACTGATCAAATCCATTATTAAAGACAATGCCATTGAACATACATGGCACTTGAAAAATGGAACATGTACAATAATTCCTGACTAGAAATACAGCAAAACTAGAAAACCTAAGCTGTTCAGGAAAAGGTTTAGAAACTGTCATTGTATTGTTTCTTACAGGTTATTAAGGGGTAAACTCCTTCTTGTCTATGACACAATACCCGATTTAGTTCTATTTGACAGTCTATACCTAGAAAAAAATGCTGCGGGATCCAACACCTCATTTTATTTATTTATTTATTTATTTATTTATTTATTTATGTTCTTTCCTTCTTTGTTGACTGGGTTAGTCCCACTAAGCTACTAGACTCTTTTCATGGGAGACCTGAAGTAGTATTTATACTACCTAGAAGAAATTTAGCCAGGGCATCAGGGAACTTCCCCTATTCTTGGTAGTAGGGCGAAGAGTTTGTGTGTGACACAACTGACTTCCAGTTTCCAGTGTGGGCACGGAAGCAGCCCGGAGAAACTGGGAGAAAACATGGAGGTAGTAAGCCAAAGTGAAATGGTTGTGAAAAGTATTGAAAATGAAGAAGAAATGGTAGAATCACTACCAGAAATGTTCTCAAATGATGTTGTTTTCGAGTGGAGAGGTGGTCAAGAAGGAAACGGAGGTGAACGTAGAGGTGGAAATGGACTTGGATCAAAATTTCCAGAAAATCTGTTTGAATCTACAAAAGTGGAAAAATGCATTATTTCAACCCTCCACTTGGGAGGGTTGCAGGATGTTTACCTGGAGGAGATGATTAAAAAAAGAATGAGCCAGAAAGTGGAGCTGCAGTATCCTGGAGTGAGATTATGGAGAAAATCAAAAAAGAAAATGTGCCAGAGAAGATTCCAGAGAAAAAGACTTATGCTGAAACAGTGGGAGAAGTGGCCAAAGAGGATATGGGAATAAAGGAAACAAAGAAGAAATTTGTTGTTCAGGTGAGAAGTAAAAAGGAAGAAGGTTTGCACAGATATGAGGTATGGGACAATGTTATAGTACCACTGACTGTTAAAGTTGAAGAGGTAAGAGCTTTCATTTTAATTAACAAAGAAACATTTTGTGACTGGATATTTGAAACTGGTCAAACTATGGAAAAATGTTTTTGGGGGTTTATGAAAAAAAAGAAAACAGACTTTCCATAATCGGAATATGTTGTAGAACCTTTTTTTAGACAAACAAAAATATGATTCATTTCAGAATTGAAGTGGAAGTAAAAGAACTGAAAGAACATTTGTTGACAATATTTAAAAAGTGATATGGGCACTACAAAAATATATGATGAAAGAGGACTATGGACTGGGGAATGGGAATGTGGAGTAATGTTAAAAATGGAAAATGACAATATGGTACATATAGCTAGTATTATTAATGTTCATAGTAATAGAGGTTTTGTGAAATATAGATGACAACTTAAAACTTGCTTTTTTTGTGGGGAAAATGATCATTTAATTAATAAATGTGACAAAAAAGATGTTATTTATGTGGGTAGAGAAATGTGAATTAAAGTGTAAAAAATGTGGTAATTCTTGGCATTCATGGTTAGAGTGTGAGACACAGGCACAAGAAAATTAAAACAAGAAATAAACTGTAAATTAAGTTATACAAGAAAAATGAGATAGACCAGGATGTTGTACAGGAAGATACACCACAACTGAAAAACTTAGAAGTTGTTTTTTAAAATTAAAGAGAAGGATAAAGAAAAAGAAAAACAGATGAGACAAGTGAAGAAGAGTCAGAGTTGCATATAGTAAAAGGCAAGAAAAATTCAATAGGAAAGAGAGTGAGGGAGCGAAAAAGAAAGTTTAAAAATATAATGGTAAGAGAAAATAAGAAAGGTACGGGATAAAAACATCCCAGGTGACTGTAATTGTAATCTTAGGAATAAAAAGAAGGACTGTGATGTTAAAATAGTTACAGAAATTATGAGGAGAGGACAACTAAAAATATGGGAGAATAAACACTGGATCTATAAAAGGAATGAAATAAAACAGAAATTGATTATTTTTTAATATCAGAAAGTTTAAAAATTATTCAAAAAGGAATAAAATATACTGAATTTTGTGATCATGTGGCTATCTGGAAAAAAAAATCATGAAAATGAGGACTATATTAAAATAGGAAAAGTAATAAAAAGAATTAATGAAAAATAAAGTGATGTAGGAGAGAGAAAACAGCTTCTAGAATTATGGAAATTACATACTAGTATGAGACCTTTCTATGAAAATTGGACCATTTGGTGGATTCAATTTAAAAAGAAATATAAAAAGTTATTTTAGAACGTGTAAAAGAGAAAAGGAAAAGAGAAAACACCATTATACAGAGTATTAAGTAAATAACTTTTAATGATTTAGTAGAAAAGGATAGAATATTATATGAAAAGAAAGAAAAATATATAAAAGAAATACAGAAAAAATTAACAATTTGTTATATAAGCAAAAATATTGCTTACAAGGAAAAAACAGGAAGTAGCACTATATCTAAAATAATGAGAGAAATAAAAATAATAAGGGAATTAAAAAATAAAGAAGGGAAACAAGTTAAGAAGCAAGAAGGAATATGAAATAATTAAGAGCTATATACTAGATTTATATGGTAAAAGAGAAGTGGACGTAGAACAAATTTATAATGGTGAGAGATTTAATAAAGAAAACAATAAATATTTATTGAAAAAATAAATATAAATAAGTTGAATGAAATTATGAAAAATATTATCATAAATTCAGTCATGGGATTAGATGGGATCGAACATAATATGTATAAAAATGGAAGACTTGCAAAAAATGGTATTTATACAAGTTATGAATGAATAGATGGAAACGGGGATTATGTACAAGGACATTTGTATGAGTTTTAAAATGTATGTTTAAAAAAGGAAATAAGGATGAGATAAAAAATTGGAGACCTATAACGTTAAATAATATAGACTATAAAATGTTATGAAAATAATAGCTAAAAAGTACAATGTAAAATGGAAAGCTTATATGATCAAAATTTGTTTAGAAGAAAAGGAAAGGGAAGTCAGGATTTGTTATGGTTAATAAGATAAGTAATTGATGACATTATTAATAAAAAAGTAGAATTAAAGGTTATGATAAGTGATGTTAGTAAAGCATATGATAATATTCAATATGAAGCATTATGTAGAATTTTGCAGGCATATAACATAAGTGACAAAATATTACATATTATTAAATCAATATATGTGAAATTAAACATAAATGGTTGGAATGGGGAAGATGTGAAACTAGAGTGTGGAATAAAACAAGGATGTACAGCCAGCAGTGTAATATTTTCATTAGACATGAATGTAGTAGTTAGGGAAATAAATAAAATGACAAATAATGGAGGATATAAAATGATGAAGGAGGTACAAATGCCGATAATGCATACTTATGTTGGTGATGTAATAATTGCTTAAAATAAATTATGGGTGGAAGAAATAAATGAAAAATTAAGTATAATATTAAAGAAACTTTGGTTAAGTATAACTAAAGAAAAAAGTTTATAGACATATTAGGTATAGTATAGTAGGTTTGGTAGAAATGAATATAAACATGAGCAATTAGATACAATTATTAAAGGTATCAAATATATGATTGTTTTCTGGAAAATATACAGATTTTCATATAGAAAGAAAGCACATCTGATAAACATTATACTATTTGGTATAATAGCCTATGTTGCAAACATTTACATAATACTAGTGAAGAATGACAAATAAATTATGATGATAATATTTTCATTAATCTGGGGATCAAGACTGAACCCTGTAAAGAGAGGAATTGTATATATGAAAGAAGAGCAGGGGCATTAAAAGGAGTTATGAAAGATAATAAAAATTTGGTGGAGACAATAATATATGGTAAATACAAGGAACTTTGGGAAGGAATGGGAATGAATAAAAGAAGTAAAAGTGTTATTAATAAAGAAATGAAAGAATTTCATAGTAAAATTGTATTATGGAAACTAAAAAAGAATGTAATAGGAAAGAACAGAAAGGAATTCAATGGCAACCCCCCTAAGTACACAACCTGTAGTAAGAGACCCGGACACTCAGGTTAATAACCTCAC
Source organism: Protopterus annectens (assembly GCF_019279795.1). Lineage (NCBI taxonomy): Eukaryota > Metazoa > Chordata > Ceratodontiformes > Protopteridae > Protopterus > Protopterus annectens. The sequence goes on along the minus strand of NC_056734.1, from coordinate 513,198,301 downwards.
ATTTGACCATCATGCAGCTGCAGTGGTCAGAAAAGCCTTTTAATTGGTTCAACTCATAAGAAAGGGATTGCATTCAGGGAAAAGGAGGTTATAACCTCTCTATACTCCTCCCTCATTAGACCAATAATTGAGTATAATGCCCCGTTTGGGATGTATCTCTCCAAACATCTGCACCAATGGGAAAGGCCATTGAAATACATCACAAAGAGAATCCATGGCATCCAACACCTGTCCTATGCAGACAAGCTCAAATCACTATCACTCTACTCGGTATCATACAGATTGCTCAGGGGCGATCTGTGTCTTGGCTTACAAGGCAATCTCAGACCCTGCCCTACTAGAGATGCTCCATATCCATAAGTCTAACTCCTCACTCACTACCCACTCAAAAGGCCTGAATCTAATATGCAACATCAACAAAACTTGCTTGAGAGACAGGTTTGCTTCCCAGAGGAAGCCCCTTCTCTGGAATAGACTTCCCATGCACTTCAAACAGAGCACCACACTGACCCTCTTCAAGCACAACCTTGATGAGTGGATGGGTAACCACAAATTTCTCCCAGGGGTTCCATCTGTGTCCCTCACTGACAGGGGCAACAGCTGCTGACTGAGGTTTCTTTTTGGGGATAAACTCTTGGCTAGGCTTGTAAGGGCCCAAGGGCCATTAGCCTAGTAACCTCCTATGATCCTATGGTATGTTAATATTTTGAAATCATTTTACTTTGTTGATCTGTGGAAAGAGTTAGAAATAAGTAAGAAAAAAATAGTGATGAGATATACAATTTATAAAAGAATTAACAATGTAATGATTTTTTTGGGAGGTTGTCCATAAGTAAATTACCAGTAAAAGCAAACATGGCATACAAAAGTAAACAGGATAGAATATATAATAAGTGTAAAGAGTTTAAAACTACAGAACATGTATTTTTAAAATGTTAAAGAACTGAAGAACTGTGGAAAGAAGTATGTAGATATGAGTTGGTTAAAGATTGCTTGAAATTTGAAATGTTAAATATTGACATGATAGAATATGGTTATTATGGAAAAAGATCTCAAGAAAAGGCAAAGAAAATGGACAGTTATATTTTATTTAACATGGACATTATGTAATGAGATTCCTAATGAGATCAAATACAATGCAAAATGGACATTGACTAAAATATTGAAGAAATATGGTTTTGGTTGTGGGTAAAAGGGTGGGGGATACTTAAAAAGCAATTGATGATGTATTGAATGATGTTCATGCAAATAATGTACTGTAAATACGTGAATATGTAAATATGTAAATAATATGAAATGTATGAATGTTTACAAATAAAAAACCCTACTCATTAGGATAGTGCTTATTCTGTTCCTAGCAGATTGCCAGCTTGGAGAGCAGTACTCAAGGAGATCCAAGATATCAGATAGCACAAAGGTGAATGCCAGTGCAATGTTTGAAGGTCACAAGATTCTGAGGACCTGTTTCAGCAGAATTTGTTTGTTTGATTGGAACCAAACATTCAAAACAATGATGGATGTGTTATTTCAACCCTCCATTCTGGAGGGTTGCGGGATGATATTATGGGTGAATTGTTGTTGCTGAGCAAACTAGAGAGTGGAAAAGATGTTTCATGGGGGTGAAATTATGGACAAAACTCCAATTGGAAGAAGATTGTCAGATAAAGAATTCACATGCCGAGACTGTTAAAGAAATTGTAGGTAAAGTAATAGGAGATGAACAGAGGAAAGGAAATGTCAACAATCAAAGCAAATTTATGATGCAAATTCAGAACAAGAAGAAAAGAAATGGACAGGTATGACAGCTTGGATAATTTAATGTTCCCATTGGGGGTCAAGATTATGAAAGTGAAAAACCCTATGCATGACTACCAAAACATCGACCCCTATACCACGAACCGTGAAAATGCCGAATGCACTAAACAGCGAAAAAAAAAATCTAACTGTCATAGTCGGCCAACCCCACCACTACCTCTATACTACCTACCCAAATAAAATAAATAAACCACATACATACACTAACCAAACACTACTTCTAACCTAAAGTAAAGCACAAAACCCTACTTCTAACCTGACACTAAACTCCACATACACAACTATATATGCATTTTCCTTAACCCCTCCCTAACCCTAAGGTCCGTAACTATCGCACACGTCCCCTACAGACATACACCCAAACAAAACAAATAATCCACATACATAGATTTAACAAAACTCTACCTCCAACACTACTAAACCCCACATACAAAACTATCTATGCACTATCCTTAACCCCTCCCTAACCCTAAGGTCTATAACTACTGCACATTTCCCCTATGAAAATATACACAAACAAAATAAATAACCTACATACATACATTTAACAAAACCCAACCTCTAACCCTACACTAAATCTAACATACATTACTTATCTAAGCACTTACCTTAACCCGCACCCTATCCTACACCCCATAACTATCCAACATTTACCTTATGCAGCTAATCCACAGACGGGCCAACCATGGAAATTTGATATTTCTATTTTCGCGGTTTTTGACTTTCGCTCTAAGTTCACTTCGCGCTATACGGTTCGACGTTTACGTATTCGTGTAAACATCTTTTCGCTTTCATAATATAGACCCTTCCATTGGCAGTGAAGGCTCAGGAGGTAAGAGTTTTTATTCTTATTCCTGAACAGATATTTTGTGATATTATTTTTGAGACTGGATCTCATCTGGAAAGTTTTTGGGGGGAGTATGAAAAGAAAAAGAACTGTTATACATGGAATTCTTATATGGTTAAATTATTTCACAAAGAAATAAAATAGAAAATACATGTTCAATTTCAAACTGAAGTTGAAAAAGAGACTTTAAAGAGAAATTTATGCAAACTTTCGAAAGAAGTTATGGACATTAGCAAAGTCTGTGATAGAGGATTATGGACTGGGGTATGGGACTGTCATATTGTACTGAAACTGGAGAGAGAAAAAATTATTCAAATCCCTATTATGATAAATGCAGAGGTTAACAGATGTGTTGTTAAATATTGGGACAACAGAAAACTTGTTTTTTTCCTGTGGAAAATATGATTATTTGAAAGGAACTGTGATAAGAGAAAATGTTAAATTTATTGGGAAACAGATCATGATGCAAAAAGTGTAAACTGATATGTTATAAATGGGTCTATATTAAAAGAACGAACATTTACTTACCCGAATACTTAAACGTCAACATGTTTTCATCGAACCGCGAAAACATCGATCATCCAGAAGAGCAAAATCGGAAACGTCGAATCGTCATGGTTGGCCCTTCTGTGGTATAGCTCTGTAAGGTAAGTGTGCAATAGTTACGGACCTTAGGGTTAGGGTGCAGGTTAAGGTAAGTGCATAGATGGTAATGTATGTTAGATTTAGTGTAGGGTTAGAAGTAGGGTTTTGTTAAGTGTATGTGTGTGGATTATTTAGTTTGTTTGGGTATATCTTTTTAAGGTAAGTGTGTGATAGTTACAGACCTTAGGGTTAGGGTGCGGGTTAAGTTAAGTGCATACATGGTGGTATATGCAAGATTTAGTGTAGGGTTAGAAGTAGGGTTTTGGTTAGTGTATGTATGTGGTTTATTTAGTTTGTTTGTGTAGGTAGTATGTAGTGGGCAGTGGGATGGGACAACTATGACGGTTCGACTTTTTGAATTTTGCAGTTTAGGGCTTTCAGTGTATTTGCGGTTTGCAGAATATGTGTCGGCATTTAGGTATTCAGGTAAGTAAACATTCGTGCTTATAATATAAACCCGTTATAAATGTAACAAAATTGAGCATTTATGGATGGATTGTAATCTACAGAAAAAAGGATGAAGAAGAAGAAAGCAAAATCGAGGATAGTATATGAAGAGAAGAAACAGTTCTAATAAAAGATAAAGAGGTAGTAGGAAAGCAAGAGCAGGGTAAAATAAAGATAAGGATAAAGAGAAAGAGAAAAATGAAACAGAAGATACTATAGAATGAAGTTCTGAAATAAGCAATGTGGAAGATATAAACTCAAAAACAGTGAAAGGTAAAAAGGATTCTATTGACAAAAGAGTAAGAGACAGGAAAAGATAGTTTGAAGGGATAAGTGCAAAAGAAAGGAAATGGACAATGTAAATGAGATAAATACTTCAAATCAACACAATTTCTGGTAAGTAACAACGTAGACATAATGACAACTTTGGAGTGCTTTCAGTAATTGTAAATAGTATTAAAATATAAGTGAAGAATAGACATCCCAAATTGTTGTAGTAAGTGTGATGTCGATATAATAATATTGAAAGATTTAAGAGTTTTTTAACAAGAAGAGAGATTACAAACAAAAACACTTTGGGGAGGAGATACAATATGGAACCTAGGAAAGAATCTATGTTCAGGCTTAATTGTGCTTTGTAGAAAGACAGTGAAAATATTTAACATAACATTGGATATGATGGGAATATTAACTATTGTAGATCTCAGATGGCATAATCAGGTATATAGAATTATAACATTGTATACAATGTTTCAAGTAAAGAAAGGGGAATTTATTTCATAAAATGTTAAAGTATATAGTAATTAATATGAATATAATATCAACAGGAATTTTTCATTGTGATTTGAGAGGAAATAAGAAGAGAGGAAATGATGTTAAGAAAAAAATTAATTTATACATTTGGCAAGTTAAATGTATGTAATAATAATTTGTGGACATTTAGTCAAGATATATATAAGATGGAAATAGATTATTTTATTATATCACAAAGATTATTAAATATAGCTCCCTTGAGAGACACTTGTAACAGGATATTCATATCACTCAGCCATATGGATAGAAATACAAAAAATAAGGTGTATAGCAGATTGGGAAAAAGGAATAAAAAGAATAAATGAGAAACGATGGGATGAAAGTGAAAAATAATAAGTATGCATTTACGGAAGGATCACATTTCCACTACACTGTGTTAAAAATTAGTTTGAGTGGTGGCTAGCTTTGAAAGAAAAATATAAAAATGTTTTTAGAATGGCAATCAAATGTAAGAAAAGCAGACAAAATAAATTATAAAACAGTGTGTATGGATGATTTGGAATGAAGCAATAGAGAATATTATGTAATAGAACTGAAAAGTTATGAAAATAATGCAGAGAAAATTAAAGAATTACTATTTAAGCAAAGATATTTACAAGGTAAAAAAAGGACATGTATCAGCTTATTTGAGTAGTATAGTTAAACAGAATAGTAGTATAATGAGGGAAATGAAGGATGATATAGGATAGGTAAGAAGATCTCAGCAATAAATTATGGATATCATAATAAGTTATGTAAAGAAAATGTTCAAGGTAGAAAGAAAGTAAAAAAAAGAATGGCATATTAAAAAAAAATCAACAGAATGAGAAAATAAGGAATTAGAAAATGGGATTTACTTATGAATTAGATAAGGTACATAGTCAAGTTAATTTACAGTCAGTTTCAGGATCAGATGGAATATGATACCAATTTTATAAGGATTTTATGGATTAGCAGAAAAAAATTTGAAAGTTATGAATGAGTGGTTAAGTGAAGGTTTTATGTATAAATCTCTATGCAGTGGTATACTTAAATAAAATTAAAAATTAAATTAAAAATTAAATTAAATTAAATAAAAATAAAAATGGAAAATTTGAGACATATTGTATTGAACAATACAGATTATAGCATTTTTTATGAAAATAGTTCAGAATAGAATGGAAAGTAAAATGAACATTATTAATGAAGATAAAATATATATAGTTATGTGGATGATATTATAAACAGGACTGATAAGATCAAAATCATGATAGGAGATTTAAATAAAACTTTTGATACAGTACAACATGAACTTTTGTGGACAATAATAGAAGAGTATAACATTAGTAATAAATATAAGAATGTATGCTGTTCTTGGTATAATAAAAATAAAGTCAGATTTTTTGTGAATGGATGAGTAAGTAAAAAAATAGATATAAAGAATGGTATATGTTAGGGATGTCCTACGAGTAGTATATTATTTGCAATAGTTATGAATCTATTAGTCACAGATATAAATTAGCACATGAGATGTGCTAGTTAAATTAATAATGAGGGGATAAAAATTCCAGTCATGTTTACTTATGCAGATGATATTACACTGATTACAAGAAACAAAGTCTGGATGAAAGAAGTTATATGTTATATACATCAATGTTTAAATATAATAGCCATGACTTTAAATAAAGAGAAAAGTAAGGGATTGGGTGATATAGTAAAGATGTGGGAGTATATTTCTCTGTGATAGAAATGTGTATGTTAGGAATATAATTTGGGGGTAAAATGTAAGTAAGGAACAATGGAATAGGACACTAGATGAAATAAAGGAGCTTTGTTGTTTCTGGAAAACATACAAGCTATTGTTTAATAAGAAGGTTTATTTGATTAATTATACTAGAGAAAGGTTGCATATTTAGCTAGTGTCTCTATGTTGCCAATAATAAATGAAAAAGAAATACTACAAGATTTTTTTCCTTTTATTTGGAATTCAATATTGAATTAAATGAACAGAGGAGTCTTGTAGATGGACAAGGAAGATGGAAGTTTAGTATTAATAAACCCAATTGTATATGCTGCTTCTCTGAATTTGTATAAAGTTTTGTTTTGGATAAATGATAAAAAGAAACGTTAGTAGTAAATTTACTAAAGTACAAATATAAACAACATTGGGATATGTTAAAAAATTAAAAACAAGAAAAATATGTTTAAATGAAGTAATGAGATGTTATCAAGAAAAAATCTTTTATGGAAAATAAAAACTGATATAACAGAAAATGAAAGGAAAGTGTGGTATAAAAAGATCATGATACATTATTGTGTTAATCCTTGGACTGAGCTAGTAAATGAAAAAGTTAAAACTATAAAAGTACGAAAAGCATGGCATTAATAAGGAAGTAGAATATTAATATTTTTATGGAGATTAATGATTAATAAATTACCAGTAAAGGGAAATATGCCTTATGAAAAAAAAACAGTTGAAAAGTTTGTATATATTGTAGTAAAGAAAAAAACTACAGAAAGTGTTTTCTTACGATGTATAAGGGTTGCAAAATTGTGGAAAATTGTTTAAAGAAAATTTCTTAGAAATTGTAAAGGAGGTAAATGAAATAAATATGGATATAATAATGTATGGATATTATAGCCATAAAAATAAGGAATATGTTAGTAAAATAGATAAAAGTTTATTTTATGTTGCGTCAACCATTTGGAATGAAAGGCTAAATGAAATAATGTTTAATTGTAAATGGAGACTAGCACTAATTTTAAGAAAAAATAAATGGTGGTTGTGGAAAAAGGAGTGGGAGTCAAGATAATGAAGATACAAGTTGAACATAATGCAAAGTACGATAGCTATGACTGTATGACAATAATGGAAAAAAAGGACACTTGTACACTGTATAACATTTGTAAATATGTACATTTCTAAATAGTATTGTACATGATTTTTATTAAATAAAAAACCCTTACTCTTGCCAAAAGGTGCCTCAACTTAAGCTGATGGGACCTCAGTTGAATAACTTATGTGAGCACTTAAAGTTACAATCAATAATAAGAAAAACATGGCAGATACATTATACAGCACATTGTAAGATTAAGGTATAAGCTTCCACTTAGAAGTTCATCATTAACTTCCTTCAGAAACTGTCATAGCAAATATATGGAAAGTAACAATTACCTATATGGGGTCACAGCAATCAAACTTCTTGAAGGTCCCTAGGTCATAAGCTTGGCATTTGAAACTGTGAACCTATTAAGTTGGTCTCTGTGATGATAGGAGGGATTGCCAGCTATGCAGGGAGACGTAGGGCAGTGGATGTGTAACATATGCCAGCACAGCTAGCTGGAATTTAATAAAGAACTATATGTATTTGAATATCAAACTGATTTGTAGATATGCTTGTGTTGAGAATGTATTTGTAAAGTTGCTTGTGTTAAAAATGTATCAACAGTGTGCCCTACTGTAAAGAAAAGAAATGCATTTGCATTATTGTAACTATTTAAATGTGTATATGTTAACAGAAGATACTGGAAGAGAAGAGATTAATCCCAATCTACCTGACTTTGAGAAATACTGAGCCTAGGTCATAAATATGTTATCTCACAGTTTTGAATGCAGCTAGAGACAAAAAGTCTGTATTAGGAAGTTTCCTGCATTGTCATTGGGGTGAACTAATTGCTACTCTGAAAGAGTGGAGGATTGAAATAGTTTTATGACTTTCAGGAGCTGCAGCAGATCTGACCAAAGCTCCATCTGTATGTATGGTAACATATAGGTGCTAAAATCCTGGCAGCTTCTAGTGCTGGTCATAGTGTGGGAAACAGAGTCAGGTGCCCAGATGTGATGTCATTCTGTAATATATATATATATATATATATATATATATATATATATATATATATATATATTATATTGAGAAGTTTCTCAGTCAGACTTGGCAGTCTGTTTCTTGGAGCCTGACATAGAAGGATCCCTCACCTACTTCATCTTGCCATGTTCTAGCAAATGAACCAGGGAATAGTAATTCTTTATATTAGTCAGGAAAATAGCATGAGATTAGTTAAGCAATGTTTTTCTGTATCTGTAAGAATCTATTCATCTGTGCTATTTTAGTATTTCCTGTGGTTGAAACTATGGTGTTTACTATAACTAGATATTTCATATTTTCATATTCTTTTATTATTTATTATTAAATATATTTAAAATTTTCATTGTGGCTGGTCCTTTTAGAAAATATTTAAACTTTGAGAGTATTTACATATATTTATTTGGTGATAACTGTGGCCACTCCTGAAAGCCTGGGTGTTTGGTCAAAATTACCATTTGTATTAATATTAATTTCTCTCAATATAATTGGATACCCTTTTAAGAACTTTATATAACTGAATGGTAGCAGGGAATCTATCTTTTAGTCTGGGAAACATTGGTAGACCGGGTAATCTGTGCCAGCCTTTCCCAGGTGTGAGTGTGACAATTAAATCTCAAACAGTGTGTATGTATCAGCTACTTGGAGCAGGGGCACAAAGCACTGGTTTCACAGAGATGATCCTGGAGGGCTTGGCTTGGACATTTGCCTGAGGACCTAACCCTACAGCTGTGCCAGTGGGAAGCCTTACTGGGGACCTGGGGAGAGACAGAGAGAGTAACCTATATCCCGAGCTGAGTGTGTTCCCTGTAAGCTCTTAAGGGAAATTGTGTTTGATGCACAGAGGTCTGCATCTGGAAATACTGAGTGTATCTACTTTTATTCCAAGTGAATGTCCGTCTCCAGGGTCAGTGGTGAGGATTCAGGCTCCTTGATTACTGACCCAGAGTGGGGGACATCACATATTGATGAGCAGTGGTAAGGATATTAATTGAAATTCTGTAGCCTGTAGGCAGTTTTCACTAAAGGTGGGTGTACTCTCAAGCAGACAAAAGGTAAATATTCAGAGGTTCATTTCACAATAGTTCTATTTAAATTTTTTTCCTAATTTAGTTTAGTCAGGGAAAGCAGGCAAAGATGTCAGCAGAGGATTATGGCAAGCTGACAAAGAACCAGTTGTCCAAGGTGTGTAAAGCCAAAAGACTGGTGTACGCCACACTGACTAAAGAGGAAATTATTTCAGCCTTAGTCACAGCTCAGAGCAGCAACCAGGAGGATAACCAATCTCGTGATGGGAACTTGCAGCCCTCAGAAACAGGATAGTTCACCTTTTCCTCAGAGGACTTAGAAACTTGTCTGGACTTAAACAGACTTGAACTTGGAGGCCAAATATTTGGAATTAGAATCAGTAGAGAGACTGCAGCATTTGGAGGCTGAAGAAAATGGGAGACTGTGGCATTTGTAGACCAAAGAAAATGAGAAGCAGCGTCAACATGAGAGGGAGATGCTGACTCTTCACCAGGGTCATGCAGGTAATGAGGAAGGGAATAACTGAACCCCAGAAGCAATAAAGGTCAGTAAATGTGTTCCACAATTTACAGATGGTGATAATTTTGATAGTTTTATTCATGTATTTGAAAGAGTATGTAAACAGTATAATGTAGACCAAGGGCTCTGGGTACAGTTCCTGACTTTCTTGCTCCACGGTAAAGCTGTAACTGCTGTTCCTAAATTGTTTGATATTGATTGTTTAAATTATGATAAAGTCACACCTGAAACTTACAGAAAAATGTTTTGTGAGCATTGTCGCAAGGCAGATGAAAGTGTGTGTGTGATTATATTGCTGTGTTAAGCATATTTTTCATTGGTGGGTGAGTGGGTGTCAGGTCACCACTTTTGAAGGGCTGGCAGACATTTTGGTGAGGAAACAAACCCTTAGCACTTTGCCTGAGGACATGAGAATCTGGTTTGTAGACTGAGTGTGCAACTCTGCAGATGAGCTGGGGAAAAAGGGGGATCTCTACTTAGCAAGCAGGGCATCACTGCACAGGAAAGGGATACCCAGTGCTGCACGTGCACATCAAGGGACCCCTGGTGGCCATCCTACACCACCACAAATGAGTCCACCAGTAACAGGGGAAGCCACTAGTTCAGGTACATGGCTAGGATCAAGGGTTAAATGTTTTAAATGTAACCAGTGGGGCCATGTATCATACAGGTCCACAGAGACAAGGTGGGGAGCAAAAGTTGGGGGAGCCAGAAAGTGGGAATAACAGTATGCTTGTGATAAGTTGTCTTGAGACAAAAGGAGTACCAAACTATCACAACAAGTTAAATCCTGTCTTAGTGGATGGAAAACATGCCACTGTTAAGAGAGACACAGCCTCTGACATAACCATTGTGAAGCCTGCAGTGGTTAAACAGGAGCAGTACTTGCTTGGGCAGTCCACTTCGGTCAGAGCTTTAGGAGGGACCCTGTTCCAAATGCCTTTGGCCAGGGTTCACCTTGATTGGGATGGTGGGAAAGGAAGCAAGCAAGCAGGTGCATTTGAGGATATTGCTGCAGATGTCCTGATAAGGAATGATTTTGATAATGCGGTACCATATGTGTATGCAGTAACATACAGTCAAACTTGGAGATAGGCATGTGGGTCTGGCAGCCTGGGGTAGACCCAGATGGAACCCACACCTGAAGCCAGGGCTAGTGATGTGGCTATTTCAGGGAGGGAGCTACCCTGTAGCAGTGAGCCTGAAGATGAGCCACAGCTACTGGAAGGTACTGATGTTCTGTTGGACAGGGTGGCAGAGTTGAGTGGTAGTAGGCAGGCTGAGAGTGAGGCATCGCTGTCAGAGGATACCAGACTTCTTATGGAATGCGAGCTGGGAAGAGTCACAAAAGTAGGGCTGAGACAGTTCAGCTCTCAGACCCTACATTACAAGGCTTGAGGAGGTAGTGAAGTAGGCACCTAGTTCTCAAGGAAAGGGGGAATCTGGACACTGAAACAAAGGGTTACTGTATAGAGACCCCTGAGGGAGGGCTGGGGGGGTGAAGTAATACAGAAGTTGGTAGTGCCTAGAGCCTGCTATCTGAGACTTCTAGCCATAGCCCATGGCAGTCATTTTGCAGGTCATATGGGCATGAAGCATTCCAAGAGATATAATATGCATAATTTTTACTGGCCTGGGATTGCAAGGTATGTAACAGTGTGCTGCAGAACCTGTGAGCAGTGCCAAAAAGTAGGCAAGGCAAGATAAATTGTCAAGGCTCCGTTGATGCCTTTGCCTATGATTTAAGAGCCATTTCAGAGGGTAGTTAGGGATATTGTAGGGACTCTTAGTATCCCAAGTTTCACAGGAACAAAGTATATCCTGATTGTAGTAGATTATGCCTTTAGATACTCTGAGACGGCGGCTCTGTCCTCCACTGAGGTAGAGGAGGTAGCAAATGCTTTGTTAGAGACCTTCAGCAGGGTAAGGTTCCCCATAGAAATACTAACTGACAGAGTTGACAATTTCATGTCAGACCTGCTGGCTTGTCTGTTTAAGCACTGTGGGCTGAAGCATCTAAAGACAACTCCCTACCAAGCCCAGACTAATGGTCTTGTGGAGAGATTAAAGTCTATACTAAGGACCATGCTATGGGCATTTGCAGACCAGTTTAAGAGAGAGTGGGACAAACATTTGCTCTATCTGCTGTTTGCTTACAGACAGATACCTCAGGAATCCACAGGTTTTTCATCCTTTGAATTGCTGTATGGGCATAGGGTGATGGTGCCTTTAGATTTAGATTTGATTTGTGATGCGTGGGGGGCTGAGTGAGAATTCCACAATGAGTCTGTTATGACATATGTCCTAAACCTCAGGACAAGGCTTAGGGAGCTCATGGGCTTGGCCCAGGAGAACCTGGCAGGAGCCCAAGAGCAGAAAAATGTCTGGTATTATAGGAATGCTCTAGCCAGAGAGTATGCAGTGAGGCAGCAGGTTATGGCTCTCATTTCTGTCAGGCACAATAAGCTGCAGGCAGCTTGGGAGGGACCCTTCAAAGTGGTAAGGAAGATCAGTGATGTTAACTATATGGTAGAACTGCTATGCAGGAGGCAGGGGCCCAAATTGTACCATGTTAACATACTAAAACCTTACCATGATAGGGAAGCCCTGGTGCTAGCCATTTGCAGTAGGAGGCAGAAGGAGTCTGAGGGGGGTCTATGGCTACATTGAGCAAGACAGCAAAATGCCAAGTTACTGAGGTGCAGCCTAGGGTTGTAGTCATATGATATGACAGTACACCATTGTACTGGGTAAGCAATACCAATGCAGATAGGCTGTCAAGACAGGGTATGGGATAATGTATTCCCAGACAGGCTCATTCCGATCAAGCAACATTTTTCAATGGGCACTTGAAAAACTAGCTTCAGTCTTCAAAGGGTGGGGGGGGTGTGAAAATAGGAGGAACTGCCAGCTATGCCAGGAAAAGTAGGGCAGTGGACTTGTAACATATACCAGCACAACAAGTTGGAATTTAGTAAAAAATTATATGTTATTTGAATATCAAACTAATTTGTACAGATGCTTGTGTTGAAAATATATTTGTAAAGTTGCTTGTGTTAAAAATGTGTCAACAGCGTGCCCTGGTGGAAAGAAAAATGTACATGCATTATTGTAACTGTTTAAATGTATATATTTTAAAAGAGGATACTGGAAGAGAAGAGATTAATCACAATCCACCTGACTTTGAGAAATACTGGGTCTAGGCCATAAAGATGTTATTATAGGTTCATAGGTAGGTGCTAAGCTATCAGCCCTGGGGCCTATACAAGCCCAGCCAAAAAGTTACCCTGGCTTTTGCCACCCAAGAAAATTATTTTCCTGTGCCACTGTCGAGTAGAGCCACAGAGGTGATCCCCGGGGTGAATTTCCTATTTCCCATCCAATCATCAAGATTTTTCTTGAAGAGTGCTAATGAGGAGCTTTGTTTGATATAGATAGGTAGTTTATTCCAAAGTATGGGAAGTCTCTGGGACAGGAATCTATCCCTCCAGCATGTTCTGTTTATTGTGGTGACAAGGTTTAGGTCCCTAGAGTGTGTAGCTTGGAGGGATTGGGATTTCTTTACGTGAAGCATGTCCATCAGCTCTGGGTTTGACATAGCTTTGTATGTTAGGCAGAGATCACCTCTGAGTAGGCGATATGCGACGGAGTAAAGCTGGAGTTTTTTGAGACGGTCTACGCAGGGCATCTGTTTGAGACTGGTAATCCTCTTTGTGCGGTATTTCTGCGGCCTTTCCAGTTGTTGTAGATGTCTTGTGAGGTACATACCAAAAGGGGCGTTGTACTCAATAATGGGTCTAATGAGTGATGAGTAGAGGGGAACAATGACCTCTTTTTTTTCTGGATGAGAAACCTTTTGTGATGAGGTGTGCCATGTAGAAGGATTTCCTGACTACTGTTGCGATGTGATTATCAAAGGAGAGACTACTGTCCACTTGTGTCCCAAGGTCTCTTATCACACTTTCGGCGTTAAGTATACTACCACCTATGTTGTAGTTCATGGGTACAGAGTTTTTACCAAAGGGGATGACAATGCACTTTTTGGCATTGAGCTTGAGGCCATGGCTTTGACACCAGGCATCTGTCTCATTGAGGCCCTTTTGTAGGATGTCCACATCGTTAGGAGTTTCAATTATGGCTCCTAGTTTGCAGTCATCTGCGAACTTCGTTAGCCAAGACCTTGTGTGTTAGCCTGTACTTCAGAGAAGTAAATACATAACAGGAGAGGACCCAGTACTGAACCCTGTGGTACTCCACTTGTCACTGGTCTGAAGTCAGATTTGGAGTCTGCTACTTTCACAGTGTGGGTTCTGTCAGTGAGCCAGTTGGCAACCCATCTTGTGACATATGGATTTATACCTAGTTTAGTGAGTTTATCTATAATTCCAGAGTGGGGGATGGTGTTGAAAGCCTTGGCAAGACCACCTTACCTTTGTCTACGGCTTTGGTGACTGCTTCAAAGAAGTCTATCAGGTTTAGGAGACATGATCTGCCTTTTATAAACCCGAACTGGGTAGCGTCCAGAGTTTGGAGATTACCAGTGTCTTTGTTTATAAGTTCCATGATGATACATTCCATGGCCTTGCAGACCAGGCACGTCAGGCTAATGGGGTGGTAGTTCCTGGGGTCCATGGTGGCTCCCCCCTTGTGGAGTGGGACAACTGTCGCTGTATGCCATTCAGCAGGCACAAAGCCTGAGGTGAGGCTATGATTGAACATGGTACTTAAGTGGGGTGCCAGTTTGTTCTGTAGTTCATGTAGAACGCAGCCTGGGATGTTGTCTGGTCCCATGGATGCTGTGTTCTTGGCTTTGGAGAGTGTGGTTTTTACCTGTGCAGCCGTGATTACAGGAACTTTGCATTCTTCAGGTATAGAGATGGGCTCTTTAGGGGGTGAGAGGGGGGTAAAGTTAGCACTGAATCTATCTGCCAGGATATTGGCAATATCAGTTGGGTCTGCATATTTAGTGCCATTGTGCTGTAACTCAGAGCAGATCTGAGTGTTGCCACTGAGATTCTTGACATAGCTATAGAATGCTTTGTGGTTGTCTTTAGAATCAGTGGTGATTTTGTTTTCGTTAACTAGCTTTGGAGGATTTTATCAGGGATCACAGCTTCTTACTGAGGCTGACCAGGGAGCTCCTCCACTCATGGGATTTTACTCTCTTTTGCAACAGTTTCTTCCTTCTGTTGTACAGTTTGTTTATGGCAGGGGACCACCAGATTGGCTTCCTTTTTTTGGAGGATAGCATTTTGGTTCTGTTTGGGATAGCACGATCCATGCAGTCATGTAAGTGCTTATAAAGTGCAATTGTGTAGGATTCAGTAGTCGCAACTGTATTGTCCATCTGCATGGGTGAAATGAAGTTCACCACTTCTGTCTTAAGAAGCATGAAGTTGGCTTTGGAGAAATTCTTTACCATGGTTTCCTTAATGGGGGGTGGGGGCAGGATGTGGGTATCTAGGGTAATTAGCTTATGGTCGGATTGGACCAATGAGGCGTTGACTTCAGGTGTGGAATACCGGTTACTCATGTTGGTAATGACTACATCTAGGATATTGTTGCCTCTGGTGGGGGTGTGGATAAGTTGATCCAGGGCATTGCAGTTTATGAATTCCAGAAAGCGTTGAGCAAAGGAGTTGGACATGAGTAGTTTTCCCAGTTAATAGTGGGGTAGTTGAAATCACCCATTATTAGGGTGTTTGGCTGAACCCTAATATTTTTCAGTACATCAAGAAAAGAGGAGTGGGAATCCTGGGGCATGGTGGGTGATCTGTAGCAAGCTACAATTTGGATTGCAGTTTTGCCCAGAGTTAGTTGCACTTGGATAACCTCGGCTGCATTATGCTGAGCAACTAGCCTGGAGGTGTGGATATCCTTAATGAATATGGACACACCTCCGCCTTTGGTGTTCTGGTCCAGGTTACATGGCTGAAAAGTGTGGTATGAATTATAGCCTGGTAGTGCAGGGGTGCTCTCTGGAGCCTTGAACCAGGTCTCAGTCACTGCACAGATATAGATATTCTCCATTTTAAGGAGTGCCTCGAGTGAGTGCATTTTGAGATTTAGACTTCTAGCATTGAGTAGCATCGCCTTCTGTTTTTGCTTGCCTTTTCCTGTTACGGTGGTGAATTTGTCATTTAAACCTTGCCTAAAAAAGGCACTATAGGGGCGGCAAGAATCTTAGCCAGTATCCAGAATCCCAGGGGTGACAGGTGGAGGCCATCTCTGGCAAAGCATCGTGGTCTGTTGACCATGTCATCCCAAGCATACAGATACTGGATCTCTTTAGAATGGCAGCAGAAGCTTAGCCAATTGTTGAAGTCAGTCATTTTGTTCTTGTACTGCGGCATCATTCTGGGTAATGGCAGAATGCTACTCAGGGCTAGGGTCATACCTGCCTGGGCTACAAGATCGGAGAGCTCTTCCATGTCTCCTTTCATGTAGTCCAGGGAGGTACGTCTCAGGTCGTTCACACCAACATGGACAATGACAGAGTCATATTTGTACTTGTTGTGGAGTGACCTGAGTGCGTGGGTTATGTAGCAGATCATGGCACCCGACAGGCAGCTGACAGTAACCTTCTCCTTGTTTAGCCTGGTGAGTGGGACATCAGTGTGCCTGACTATAGGGTCACCTATGACTAGTGTGTTGTGTACGTTGTTTTGCCTTATTGGCTGTGGTTGAGTGGCACACTGAGTCTGCGGGCTATGTGTCATTTGGGTTGTGTTGGAGGGGTGGAGGTTGCTTGCATTTCTGCTTTGGAGGTCTCTGTTGCTTGAGCAGATTATTATTGAGAGCCTCCGCAAATGTTTTTGTGTTTCTACGTGTGGATTTTGGTGGTGTAGATTTAGTGAGACTATGTGATGAGTGTGGTGTGGTGCAAGTGTTTACCTTCTCCTCTTGACTGTCAAGTTCAGTCTTGATTGGAGAGAGCTTTACCTCCAGTTTGGCTAGATAAGTGCATCTCTCACAGGTTGTAGTGTTGGGTGGTAGGAGGAGAGGGTTGTCTGTGTACATGAGACAATTTCTACATTGCCCCAAGATGCCAAGATTCATCAGATAGGAGAAAACACCGGGAGCTGACCCTTGGACATGCCTGAATAAAAAACTATTTTCCTCTAGATAAGTGAGGAAAGTGAGTACAAGAGCTGTTTTTCTCTAAGCAAGTGAGGAAAGTAAGTACCTAAACTGTTTTCCTCTAGGTAATGAGGAAGGTTGAGTGTTGTAGTAATTAGCAGGTTATTTAGTGCTTACAGGTTTTGAACAAGTGCTGATCATGAATAAGCAAATTCAAGTGTTAAAACTAAGAATCTGTATCTGGACTAAACTAGTTACAGGAAAGGGGGGAAACAAGTGCAAATGTGGGCTTTTAAATCAGAAAGTTGAGAGAGATGGAAAAACTGCCCAAATGGCCAATAACTACAATTTTTGGGCCAGAACCACTCCTTATGTGGTAGATAGGTTACCTAGTGCTTATCACTCCCACTGATAAGCTAGAAGGCTTCCCTCCAACACAGAAAGCTTGGGGGGGCTCAGAAGTTTACATACAGTCCTGGATACAGCAAATCTGAATCTGGACTACACTAGTTACAGGAAAGGTATTTTTTTTAATATATATATAGAAAAGTAGCTAAAACAGCAGTAAAAACAATTCAAATGCAGTGCAAGCTAGCCACTTGAGTATGTAGCAATGTTAGACCATACAGTTTAAAAAAATGCAATTAAATTAAAAATGACTAAAAACAAGTGCAGAAGGAGTCTGAGGTAACGAGATTGGACTGGGGGGAGTGTCCCAGATCAAATCTACAGTGGGGGCGGGCAACTGCAAAAGCCTCCAAATTTAAACAACAAGACAGGAATAGGGAGGGTGGGTATGAGAAAACCAACACCTTCAGCAGAGATCTGAAAAAGTATACAGTGAAGCAAAAATAACATTGCGCAACTCTGAAGTCAGCCAGCAATGATATAAAATTAGTCAAACAACAATTACCAGCACACAACTCTGAAGTGCCAGAAAAATATACTCAGCTCTCCAGAAAGTTTGAAGAGCACTCTGTCAGGACACAGGAAGGCTCCAGCAATGATATAATCTCACAGTTCTGAATGCAGATAAAGAGACAAAATGTATGTACTAAGAAGCTTCCTGCATTGTCACTGGGGTGAACTAATTGCTATTCTGAAAGGGTGGAGGTTGGAGGTTTGGAATTGTTTTATGACTTCCTGGAGCTGCAGCAAATCTGAGAAAACCTCTGTCTGTGTGTATAGTAAGACATAGCTGCTAAAATCCTGGCAGCTTCTAGTGCTGCTGATAGTGTGGGAAACAGAGTCAGATGACCAGATGTGATGTAATTCTGTAAGCTATCCCATAAATAATATTCAGATACTATATTGAGAAGTCTCCCAGTCATACTGGGCAGTCTGTTTCTTGGAACCTGACATACAAGGATCCCATCACCTACTTCATCTTGCCTTGCTCTAGTAAGAGAATCAGTGAATAGAAACTCTTTAGATTAGTCAAGAAAATATAGTGAGATTAGTTAAGTACTGTTTTTCTATATCTGTGTGAATCTATTCATCTGTGTTATTGCAGTATTTCCTGTGGTCGAAACTCTGGTATTCACTCTAAGTAGATATTTCACATTTTCATGTTCTTTTATTATTTATTACTAAATACAGTTAAACTTTTCATTATGGCTGGTCCTTTTAGAAAATATTTAAACTATGAGAGTATTTGCATATATTTATTTGGTGATAACTGTGGCCACTTCCGAAAGCCTGGCTGTTTAGTCAATATTAGCATTTGTACCGATATTAATTTCATTCAGTATAATTGGATACCATTTTAAGAGCCTTATAGTAACTGGTTGCAGTGAATATACTTTTTGTCTGGGCAAAGTTGGTAGAACAGGTAATATGTGCCAGCCTTTCCCAGGTGTGTGTGTGTGAAAATTAAATCTCAAAGAGTGTGTGTGTCAGCTACTTGGTGCAGGGACACAAAGCACTGGTTTCACAGAGAGGGTGCTGTAGGACTTGACTTGGACAGTCGGCTGAGGACCTATCCCTACAGCTGTGCTAGTGGGGTGCCTTATTCATGACCTGGGGGGAGACAGAGAGAGAAACCTAGATCCCAGGCTGAGTGTGTTCCCTGTGTGCTCTTAAGGAAAATTTTGCTTGATGCAGAGAGGTCTGCATCTGGAAATACTGAGTGTATCCAGTTTTTTTTCCAAGAGAACATCCATCTCTAGTGTCAGTGATGAGTATTTGGGCTCCTTGATTACTGGCCCAGAGTGGGGATGTCACATATTGATGAGCAGTGGTGTGGATATTAATTGAACTTCTGCAGCCTGTAGGCAGTTGTCATTAAAGGTGGGCGCTCTCTGAAGCAGCCACAAGGTAAACATTCAGAGTTTAATGTCACAATAATTCTATTTAGTATTTTTTGTAGTTTATTTTAGTCAGGAAAAGGAGGCAAAGATGTCAACAGAGGATTATGGCAAGCTGACAAAGAACCAGTTGGCCAAGGTGTGTGAAGTGAAAGGACTGGTGTATGCCAACCTGACTAAAGAGGAAATTATTTCAGCATTAGTCACAGCCCAGACCAGCAACCAGGAGGATAACCAGTCTAGAGATGGGAATTTGAAGCCCTCAGAAACAGGACAGTTCAGCTTTTCCTCAGAGGACTTAAAATCCATCTGGAGTTAAAGAGACTTGAACTGGAGGGCAAATGTTTGGAATCAGAATCAGCAGAGACCGCAGTGTTTGGAGGCTGAAGAAAATGAGAGACTGTGGCATTTAGAGGCTGAAGAAAATGAGAAGTAGTGTCAACATGAGAGGGAAATGGTGACTGTATGCCAGGGTCATGGAGGTAATGGAGAAGGGAATAACTGAACCCAAGAAGCAATAAAGGTCAGTAAGTTTCTTCCACAATTTACAGAGGGTGATAATTCTGATAGTTTTATTCATATATTTGAAAGAGTATATTAGCAGTATAATGTTGACCAAGGGCTCTGAGTAAGGTGCCTGACTCCCTTACTCCATGGTAAAGCTGAAACTGCTGTTTCTAAATTGTCTGATATTGATTGTTTAAATTATGATAAAGTCAAATGTTGTTTACTTGAATGCTTTAACACCTGAAACTTACAGAAAATAAGTTTTGTGAACATAGATTCAAAACAGATGAAAGCAGTGTGATTATATTGCTGTTAAGCACTTTTTTCCATAGGTGGGAGAGTGGGTGTCATGTCTCCACTTTTGAAGGGCTGGCAGACCTTTTGATGAGGGAACAGGCCCTTAGCATTTTGCCTGAGGACATGAGAATCTGGTTATCAGACTGAGCATGCAACTCTGCAGATGAGCTGGGGGAAAAGGGGGATCTTTACTTAGCAAGCAGGGCATCACTGCACAGGAAAGGTATACCCAGTGCTGCACATGGATATAAGGGAATGCATGGTGGGCAGCCTAATCCACCCAAACAGAGTCCACCAGTAATAGGGGAAGACACTAGTTCAGGTACACAGCCAGGATCAAGGGTTAAATGTTTTAAATGTAACTAGTGGGGCCATGTATCATACAGATGTCCACGTTGGGGGAGTCAGCAAGTGGGAATAACAGTATCCCAGTGGTACGTTGTTTGAATACAACAGGTTTACCAAACTATCACAAAAGGTTATATCCTATCCTAGTGGATGGAAAATAGGCCACTGTTAGGAGAGACACAGCCTCTGACAAAACCATTGTAAAGCATGCAGTGGTTAAACAGGAGCAGTACTTGCTTATGGAGTCCACTCCAGTCAGAACTTTAGGAAAGATGCCATTCCAAATGCCTTTGGCCAGGGTTCACATTGACTGGGTGGGTGGAAAATGAAGCAAGCAAGTAGGTGTATTTGAGGATATCCCTGCAGATATAATGATAGGGAATTATTTTAATAATGCAGTATCTTGTGTGCATGCAGTTACATGCAGTCAGGCTTGGAGACAGCCATGTAGGTCTTGCAGCCTGGAGGAGACCCAGACAGATGGTGAGATTGATTTTTCAGGAAGGGTGCTAACCTGTGGCAGTGAGCCTGATGGTGAGCCACAGCTGCTGGTAGGTAGTGATGTTCTCTTGGATAGGGTGATTGCAAGGACAGAGGTGAGTGGTAGTACCCATGCTGACACTGAGGAACTGCTGTCAGAGGATACCAGACTTCCTGTGAAAGGGGAGCTGGGAAGAGCCACAGTAGGGCTGAGACAGGCTCAGCTCTCAGACCCTACATTACAAGGCTTGAGGGAGGTAGTGAAGGAGGCACCTGATTCTCAAGGAAAGTGGGAATCTGTATACCGGAACAAAGAGTTACCGTATAGAGAATGGACTCATGAGGGAGGGCTGGAGGGTGAGGTAATACAGAAGTTGGTAGTGCCTTGAGTCTACAGTCTGGCACTTCTTGTCCTAGCCAATGACATTCCTTTTGCAGGTCATATGGACATAAAGCATACTGAGAGAGATATTATGCAGAACATTTACTGGCCTCAGATTGCAAGGTATGTAACAGTGTACTGCAGGACCTGTGAGCAGTGCCAAAAGGTAGGCAAGGCAGTAGACAAGGTCAAGGATTCTTTGATGCCTTTGCCTGTGATTCAGGAGACATATCAGAGAGTAGGTATGGATATTGTGGGGCATCTTAGTACCCCAAGTTCCACAGGGAAGAAGTATATCCTGGTTGTAGTAGATCATGCTACTAGACACCCTGAGGAGGTGCCTCTGCCCTCCATCGAGGCAGAGAAGTTGGCAAATGGTTTGTTAGAGATCTTCAGCAGAGTAGGTTTCCCAAGAGAAATACTGACTGACACAAGTGCAATTTCATGTCGGACCTGCTGGCTTGTCTGTGGAAGCACTGTGGGGTGAAGAACCTAAATACCACCCCCTACCATCCCCAGACTAATGGTCTTGTGGAGGGGTTAAACTCTACACTAAAGACCATGGTAAGGACATTTGCAGACCAGTTTAAGAGAGAGAGAGTGGGACGAATATTTGCCCCATCTGCTGTTTGCTTACACAGAGGTACCCCAGGAATCCACAGATTTTTTTACCCTTTAAGTTCCTGTATGGGTATAAGGTGAGGGGGCCTTTAGATTTGATTTGTGATGAGTGGGAGGGTGAGTGTGAATCTCACAAGGAGTCTATTGTGACATATATCCTAAACCTCAGGACAAGGCTTAGAGAGCTCATGGGATTGGCCCAGGAGAACCTGTCAGGAGCCCAAGAGCAGAAAAAGGTCTGGTATGACAGGAATGCTCTACCCAGAGAGTATGCTGTGAGGCAGCAGGTTATGGTTCTCATTTCTGTCAGACACAATAAACTGCAGGCATCTTGGGAGGTAGCCTTCAAAGTGGTAAGGAAGGTCAGTGATGTTAACTAAATGGTAGAACTGCTAGGCAGGAGGCAGGGGCCCAAATTGTAACATGTTAACATAATAAAACTTACCATGATAGGGAAGCCCTGGTGCTAGGTATTTGCAGTAGGAGGCAGGAGGAGTCTGAGAGGGATCTATGGCTACAGGGAACCAGCTAGCAAAATGCCAAGTTAATAAGGTGGAGGCAAGGGTTGCAGGCATATGATATGAGAGTGCAGCATCGTAGTGGGGTCAGCAATGCCAATGCAGATGGGCTGTCAAGACAGGGTATGGGGTAAAGTATTCCCAGACAGGCTCATTCCTCTCAAGCAATATTTCTCAAGGATCACTTGAAAAACTAGCTTGAGTCTTGGTTGGAGGGATGTGATGATAGCAGGAACTGCCAGCTATGCCAGGAGAAGTAGGGCAGTGGATGTGTAACATATGCCAGCAGAAATAGGTGGAATTTCATAAAGAATTATACGTTATTTGAATATCAAACTAATTTGTACAGAGGCTTATGCTGAAAATGTATTTGTAAAGTTGCTTGTGTTAAAAATATATCAGCCATGTGCCTTGCTGGAAAAAGAAGAAATGTACATGCATTATTGTAACTATTTAAATGTATATATGTTAACAGAGAATACCCAAAGAGAAGAGGTTAATCCCAGTCCATCTGACTTTGAGAAATACTGGGCCTAGGCCATAAAGATGTTATCTCACAGTTTTGAATGCAGAGGCAAGAAGTCTGTACTAGGAAGCTTCCTGCATTGTCATTCGGTGAACTAATTGCTTCTCTGAAAGCGTGGAGGTTTGACATTGTTTTATAACTTCCAGGAGCTGTAGCAGATCTGAGCAAAGCTTTATTTGTGAGTATGCTAACACATAGGTGCTAAAATCCTGGCAGTGTTTAGAGTTGGTGATAGTGTGGGAAACAATCTGATGACCAGATGTGATGTCATTCTGCAAGCTATCCCAGAAATAATATTTAGATATTATATTGAGAAGTCTCTCAGTCATATTGGGCAGTCTGTTTCTTGGAAACTGACATAGAAGGATCCCTCACCTACTTCATCTTGCCTTCCTCTAGCAAGTGAACCAGGGAATAGTAACCCTTTAGATTAGTCAGGAAAATATAGTGAGATTAGTTAAGTAGTGTTTTGTCTGCAACTGTGTGATTCTATTCATCTGTGTTATTGTAATAAAATAGATATTTTGTATTTTTATGTTCTTTTATTATTTATCATTAAATATATCTAAACTTTTCCTTGTGGCTGGTCCTTTTAGAAAATATTTAAGCTTTGAGAGTATTTGTGTATATTTATTTGGTGATAACTGTGGCCACTCCTGAAAGCCTGGCTGTTTGATCAACATTACCATTTGTATTGATATTGTTTCACTCAGTATAATTGGATACCCTTTTAAGAGCTTTATAATAACAGACTGGTGGCAGTGAATCTACCTTATAGTCTGGGCAAAGTTGGTAGAATGGGTTATCTGTGCCAGCCTTTCCCAGGTGTGTGTGTTTGAAAATGAAATCTCAAAGAATGTGTGTGTGTGTGTGTGTGTGTGTGTGTGTGTGTGTGTGTGTGTGTGTGTGTGTGTGTGTGTGTGTGTGTGTCAGCTACTTGGAGCAGGTACACAAAGCACTTGTTTCACAGAAAGGGTGCTGGAGGACTTGGCTTGGACACTCGGCTGAGGACCTATCCCTACAGCTGTGCCAGTGGGGAGCCTTACTGGGGACACAGGGAGAGACAGAGAGAGAA
Source organism: Protopterus annectens (assembly GCF_019279795.1). Taxonomy (NCBI): domain Eukaryota; kingdom Metazoa; phylum Chordata; order Ceratodontiformes; family Protopteridae; genus Protopterus; species Protopterus annectens. Next base: position 513,174,225 of record NC_056734.1, on the reverse strand, counting down.
ACTCAGACCATGGGCTGAGTGTGTTCCCTGTGTGCTTTTAAGGGAAACTGTGCTTGATGCAGAGAAGTCTGCATCTGGAAATACTGAGTGTATCCATTTTTGTTCCAAGTGAATGTCACTCTCCAGTGTCAGTGGTGAGGATTCAGGCTCCTTGATTACTGACCCAGAGTGGGGACGTTACAGGCTCAACATCAGGATAGCAGTATACCACTGAGTTTTACGAATCTGGTATCCTTTGGAATACATGGATTAATTCAAGTTCTTTGTGAAATTGTTATATTATTTATGAACAGAATTAATATTGTTTTTCATAACACTTCTTTAACATGTCTGAGTTTAAATAAGTACAGGTGTTTATTTTCATTTATACTAACAGTTTAATTGTAGTTTACCAGTGAGTCAGGGTTTCTTTGAGTATCAGTAACCACTGATCACTTAACATTAACATTTTGGCCTTATCTGACTCCATGGTGGGTGATCTAGGCAGGGAAGGATGGGACTGAATGGCTGACACTAGCCTGCCCATCATGAGTGGAGGTGGGGGTCCAGCTTGCCACACTGCAGGCACCTATCATATGAAATGAATTCTGCTGGCAGCAATAGCTCAGATGTGCACATTCCCCTTGCCAAACTGTGTACATGATAGCTTTCATGGAGCATATACAGGAACATGCACATCCCAGTGGAAGGCATTGTGTGCACATAGCCACCAAGGGGAGTGGTTAGGGCCACAACACTAAAACCCTGATGACAGTCTGAATAATGGTCTGTTGCAATCAGTAATCACCATACCAAGGAAAGATCAGTCTGGTTGAATGTAAAAGGGCTTATTATTGTTGGTAGATGGGGAAAGAAAAGGAGTAAAAACAAAACACAGTTTATCCTTGAAAAATCTTTCTTTGAGCATTTCTACATTGTGAGCATGCTTTGAGCTGACCAATTTTTTTTTTGTTTATTTCTGCTTGCTTCCATAGATCATAAATATATCAGTTTGTGAACTGGGTAAATGGATTGGTCCTTGGACCCTTTTTTAGTCACAACTTGGGTACCTTGGCAAAAAATGGTGATAAATATAGAGTACCATATTGCCCAAAGTATTAGATGCATTACTGTATACATACAAACACAAAATACCAGCAAATGAAGACTATGAAGCTGGTACAAATACTGAATACACAGATAATAAGATGCTCAACTGTATACCACACAAACCCAAATACATATAGAGCACCATGATGGTATGTACATTGAATTCACAAGTTAGAAGCACAGGTTCATTCTTACAAACACATATTTTATTTTATTTTATTTTATTTATTGTTATTTGTTTACCAGGTAAGTGCATTGGTCTACTGACCCTTTTCAGCCAGGACCCGGCATCAAGAAATAAGACATTACATTCATGTACATGTTTCATACAAGGAATATCTTGTGAACAATATTTACATTAATGATAGAATATAAATAAATTGATATATACAATTTGTGTGACATAGAAAGAAAATTGCTATATACATTTAGTATATATAGGTCTGTATAATGTATGTACAATTGTTTTTTTAAACACCTTTATTGAATTATCACTTGTGACATAGGCAAATTTACATTTATACAAAAGTAATCAAACTGCATTAACAAATTAGCAATAACAAACACTATACTTCACATATTTCGCTATATATCATATAACCTAAGCAACATTACATAAATTATTGATTTCCTGCCCCCTTTTTAACAAGAAACATCTTTACTGAACCATCACTTATGACATAAGCAATCATCCATTTATATAAATGAAAACAAACCACGGCGACACAATCCTTAATGCAAGCATTTTACATCACAAACTATACTGACACACTTCCGGTTGCAAACATTCTACTTCACTTATAATCTACACAATTGTTTTCAGTTAAACATTACATAGCTCATTTAAGTCCTACCTTCTTTTAAACCCCATTCCTCCCCATATGAATTGTTCCCACAATTCCCATTTTTTTCCTATGTAGTTTACTGCTACCCTTTTCTAAAGATCTCAATTTCAGTTGTTTTATCTCTGTTACTATATTTACTACTTCTAATATAGTTTGTTTAGATTTTGATTTCCACTTTCCAGTAATTGCTTTGTACACAGATGTACAAAGCAAATATTTGGCAATCTCAGTTTGTGATAAGAGCAATATCAAATATGATCAAGGGTTAGAACATGTATATCCAAGCTATGCTGCTTACAATCTGAGATTTTATAAAGGTAAGAAATATGGACAAAAACAATTAAACAATCTATGAGTTTGTGTAATTAAGTCAACATCATGATATAGATTGGCTATGTACAAATTATCATTGAAATTTAAGATATTGTGTTGTTTGGCTATGTACATATTTGTAAGACACAACATGATTGATATATCACAGTTATTTTGAATGGCTGAGTGAGTCTGGAAGCAAGTGAGAGGATATGCATTTGTTACTCTTTATTTACAACGCAGGAATAAGAGTATGCTTTTAAGGGACTTTTGGTATGGCAGAATACAAGTAACATCTTCAGTAGCACACTCTTGAGCAGAGAAAGTTAAAAAATGTCAAAAAGCTGATATAATGGGTTCCCAGATGGTCTACTGTAGTAGGAACGTATGTCCAGGAGCACTAGAAATAAAAAGAAGGGTTCCTTTAAGTATTACTAAGGTGATACCAGTAAAACAAAAGAAGAGATGGAGGGAAGGGAGAAAACCTGTGAAGGTGAAGCAGCAGTTGTCTCCCATGACCTGGGGTACAATGAGAGCTGCTGCTGTGGGCTGTAACATTCCCCTTCTGGGGAGAGAATCCAGCATCCTGATGGCATTCCCAGCTGACCTGGAGCCATTAGACAGGTGAAGCCAGTGTCCAAAGAATGGTGAGTTTTCAGGAATTTCTTGTGCAGGTGTCAGTGGAGGACAAAATTAACAAAATATTCACTGAAGACTTTAAGATTAGTGAGAGCATGGAGGATTATATTAACAGAAATAACAAGACGGTAGAGGAACTAGAACAATCAGTTTCTGCCAGTTCTGATGAGATTAGCTTGCTTAAAGTGAATACAAAAATGAAGGGCCGCAAAACTGAATATGAGGTGGAAGAAATGAAGCAAAACCTGGTGAATCTGGAAAATGAATCATGCCAACATAACCTGCAGTTCACAGCAATCTCCGAGAAGATTGAAAGTGCAGGCCATAAGAGACTCATGGTTGAATGCATCAGCAAATGGTATGGGATACCAGCTGGGGAGCTAAAAATTGAAAGGTCCCATAGAGTGTTTATATCGAGTGCTCTAAGCAGAAGAATGCCAAGGCCAATCATAATTAAATTCTCTACATTTGAGCAAGAAGAGAGAATGCTCTGTCCCAACTGGTGCAAAGGACAGGCTCTGACTATAGAGTAAACAAGGATCTATGGAGATCATGACTACCTGGGGGCTGCCAACAACTGAGATCAAAATTCTTGCTCGTAATTAGACAGTGTAACCAGAGAAAACTGCGATTTAAACTTCTCTAGTGGGCTATATTTAGGGTTTTCTACCAAATGGGCACTAATGCTTATTTAGCCCCAGAAGCAGGACTGCATGACCTCCAAGCAGAAGGGGCTGGCATGGCACTCAGCAAAATGAGAATAGTACAGCGCCTTTATCTGAAGAGCTTAGAGACTATCAGCAGATGCTCATTAAACCCTTCCCAATGTTTGAAAAACCTCTTGGACAAGAAAAAAAGTATGATGGAATGCGTACATAGGGTAAGGGGTATGCTTGAGCATGCTGGCAGTTTGACTGTGGAGGAGTCAAGGAAGGGACTTCATGGAAAGGCAAGAACCAAAGAGTCCTATTGGCAGAGTACAAAGCAGAGTTGCCATATCAACTGGCTTTGTCCTTTGTTATTTTGGAGCTATTAGCACTTTGTAGCTATGGACTAAATGCAAATAATTAATGCTAAGATTTCTACATTTGGCATATTTTCATGCTGAACTGATTATGATTTACACATTATGATAAGTATTTTGTTAGCAAAACTTTTGTTGCATGCAAAAAACAATACAATGTTTCTGGCAGGTGACTTTCTGTTAAGTCAGGCTGATAATGAATGACAATAACTAATGCTAAACTTACTTCATGTGGCATATTTTTCATGCTGAATTAATTATGATTCACTGCTTATGATAAGGGTTCTTTTAGTGATAATTTGTGTAATGTGCAAACAATAAAAATAAATAAAAACAAATAAAAACAAAAAAAAATGGAATAAATTTGAGGTAGGTGGGATTTCATTAAGACAGCCTCTTGCTGGTGGGATTGGATGCATAAAAAACTTTCAATAGGGTTAACTGGAAATTTTTGCACAGTTATGTGAAGGTTTGGTATACCAAGGGAATAGAGGGATTTAATTATGAGATTCTAGGACCAAGGAGAAGCCCCAGTAAAGGTGCAGAGTTTCTTGTTGCAACTCTTTTTGTTGTTGAGGGGAGCTAGGCAGAAGTGTTCCCTCTCTCCTCTGCTTTTGCACTATAGTTGGTGCCCTTAGCTATAAAACATAGGGATTCAGAGGTAGGAGGGTATAATTGGTATGGTAGGCATGAAAACCTGGTATTATTTGCAGATGATATCATTTTATACATAACCACCCCTGAGGTAGATATCCCAAGGGCTTTTAATTTACTTAGAGAATTTGGGAGGTAGTCTGGTTATAAAATAAATGAATCTAAAACAAAAGCAATAGTATAAAACTATAATCCTTCCTTTGAGTTAGTCCAATGCTATCAATGTTTGTAGGGGCATGACATAATAAGGTGTTAGGGGATATGGTCTTATCAGGAATCAAGTTTAGCAGTTAAGGATATGTGGAATGAGATGCAACCCAGAATCAGTAAATATATAAGGCAATGGAACACAAAGATCATGGACCAGAATAATAAGGTGTCCATGAAGATGTTCCTTGTGCCATTGATTCTACACACAGAACATGCTTATTTTGACAAGCTTGAGGATAACATGTGAGAAAGAAGAAATCTAAAGTTAAAGAAGCTTTTTTGGGGGAAAGGAAAAACCAAGGGCCATTGGGAAAAGATTGTCTTACTGATGACCAAAGAGACCTGAGGTTACCTGGTCTTAAAATGTATTATCTGGCAACTCAGGCTAGACTACTCTACCTGCTCCAGTACAGTAAATATATGCCTGAATGGAAAAGGATGATAAATGAGCTGATAGAGGGAAGATAGGACATTATGAGGCAAAGGTGAGGTGAGGAGGAAAGTTAGAGCAAAATGGCTGTTATAGGAGGGAAAACAAGAGAGCACCAGATGATTTCTACTATGATCAGGGGAGTTGATCTTAGAATATTGAGGATTGAGAGGTTATACAGTAGTATTTTGGTGGTACACTGATATGTTATCGTATAACTTGTTTGTATCTGGTCTTAGAAACTGCCTGATGTCGAAATAAGGATTGATGCACAGGACAACTTATGAAAGGGGATGAAATGTGAAATGAGAATGTGATTGTCAGAGTCATATCTGGCTCACCTGGAACCAGGTGCTGCTCTCTGATTTGGTGACTCTCAATACTGAGGTGAAAGCAAAAAAAAAAAAAAAAAAAAAAAAATATATATATATATATATATATATATATATATATATATATATATATATATATATACAAATACATACATACATAAAAGGTTTCTTCTCCAAGTGAGACTCTGAAAATGATGAGGAAGAGTACCATATCATCTGTGTCATGCCCTCACATCCATGCGCCAACATGACGATCAAAAAATAAAAAAAATAAAAAGTCCAATCTCTGCACTCACTAGTGTGCTCCAACCTTGCATGTACAGTGGCTGTCTCCTTCATCCCACCCTAGCTACTCTTCTAGTGATTTTTTAATTATTTTGATGTTATATAAAAAGTTTAACCAGACAGAGGAAAGTTAAAATTTTGGATGCTTAAACTGTAACTCTCAGTGATGGTTCATCCTATGATGACTCACACTATTGTAATGTTGCCAGGATGTTTGACCATATGGGAGGCTGCTGTTGGAATTTTAGATGCACTGTGATGCTCATGCACTGGCCCAGCAATCAAGGAGCCTCAATCCTCACCACTAACACCAGTGAGGGGCATCCACATTGGGAAGGATAACAAATACACAGACAGTAAAGTACAATTTCCCTTAAGAGTAGACAGAGATCACAGTCAGTCTGGGGCTGGTTTCTCCCTTTCTCTCCAGATCCCCAATAAGACTCCCCACTGGCACAGCTATAGGGTCCAGATCTCAGCCTAGTGGTCAAGCTAAAACATCCAGCACCCTCTCTGTTCAACCAGTGCTTCATGTCCCTGCCCAAGTAGCTGACACACATACACTTTGAGTTATCAGTTATATACAAACACATACACACTCCTCGGGAAGGCTCCCAAGTTCTCCAGCTATGCCCCTTCTGCCCAGACTATACAGTAGTACCACTTGCCACCAATCACTATCAGCTACTAATAAGGCCCTTATCAAAGGGTGTCCAATTATTACTGTGCAATATTATTATCCAAATGGCAAATATGACAAACAGCAAGGCTTATTTGGAGTGGCTTGGGCAGTATCACTATATACATGCAATGTACTCTAGAGCTTAAATTATCTCTTCATAAAACAGCCACAGTTGAAAGGATTAAAAATATTTAATAAATAATAAGAACACAAGACAATACTTCTTACTACACAGTGCTAGTCAAGAGTTCAGAGATCACAGAGAAATGCTTAAAATAATGCAGTAGAAAAGTTCTGACATCAATACAGAAAACAGCTAGACTAGACTTCCTATTTCCTTTCTATATCTAAGAGCAAACACAGTTCTAAAATAAACTTACATATAGAGCAAGGCAGTACTGGTGATGTTGTGAGTTCTGAAACAAATGCAAAATGCTCTGATTCTCTCTCTGTCCTTAAATTGATAACACAGTACCACTGACTCATTTCAGATTACATCATTATTCTCTGCTTCCCAAGCTAACAGAAACTCAGAGTATAACAGCCCTTTTGATCTTGCAGCTGGTCAGGAAGCCAGAGCAATAAAATACATTATACATGTAAATTCTAGCCATAAACTCTGGTCTCAAAACAATAGGAAGAATTCCTTCATTCAGACATCTTGGCTTTGAGTTTTGAGATCAAACAATTACACAATTCTTGACTTATCAGCTTTCCTCCAGCAGAGTGCAATGTGGTTACATTTTTAAAGTTCAACATTTACCATAAGTTTCTTGCATTTAAGAAAACAAGCATGTGGCTCCCTGGACTACATGAAAAGAGACATAAAGGAGCTCTCTGAGGATGTGGCCCAGGCCAGTATGACCCTGACCTTGAGTAGCATCTTACCCTCACCAAGAATGATGCCACAATATGAAGACAAGATGATCAATTTCAACAATTGGCTTAAGTACTGGTGTCATTCAAAGGGGATCCAATGCCTGTCAGCTTGGGATGATATGCTCGACAAGCCACGATGCTTCGCTAGGGACGGCTTGCACCTGTCACCCCTGGGCTTTCGGATATTGGCAAAGGCTCTTGCTACCCCCATAGTGCCTTTTTTAGGCAAGGCTCAAAAGACAAACCCACCTCCATAGGTATCACAAGGGATAAGAAACTAAGAGTAATGCTACTCAACACCAGAAGTCTAAACCTCAAGATGCACGCACTCGAAACTCTCCTTAGCATGGAGAACATCGATATCTGTGCAGTAACAGAAACCTGGTTCAGAGCTCCCGAGAGCACCCCAGCACTACCAGGTTATACCTCATACCATGCTTTTTGGCCCCAAAACTTGGACCAAACCACAAAAGGAGGGGGAGTATCGATATTCATCAAAGATACCCACACCTCCAGGTTGGTGGCAAAGCACGAAGCATCAGAGACTATCCATGTGCAACTAACAGTGGGTAAAACTGCCTTCCAGTTTATAGCCTGCTACAGACCACCCTCCCAAACCCAGGAACCCCACTCGGCTTTTCTGAGAACACTGGAAAATATGAAGGTCTCTCCAAACACCATTATATTGGGCAACTTCAACTACCCAAACATAGACTGGGAGCATTACTCTAGCTCCAACACCCTAGCCCAAAGGTTCCTAGAATTTATAAACTCAAATGCTATGGAACAACTTGTTACCACTCCCACAAGAGGGGAAAACATACTGGACCTGATCATCACCAACATGGGGACTGTATGCTCCAGACCAGAAGTGTATCCCTCACTGGTAAGATCAGACCATAAACTAATCTCACTGGATATTCACATCCCAACCCCACCCCCTGCCTAGAAAACCACAGTGAAAAACTTCTCTAAAGCAAATTTCACACTCCTCAAAACTGAGGTGGAATCCTTCAAAGCCCCCGGGCCTGTGGAAAATACGGCCCAGACCGCAGAATCCTTTATAAATGCATTCTATGAACACCTTCAGGAATGCATGGATCATGCGATCCCAAATAAAACCAAGACTCAATCCTCCAAAGGCAGACGTCCTGTCTGGTGGACCCCAACCATAAACAAACTATACAATAGAAGAAGGAAGCTACTAAATGATAGAGCAAAGTCCCAAAAAGGGAAGGCATCACTGATCAGTATTAGCAAAAAACTACGGGCACTCATAAAATTGTCTAAGGCCAGCTTCGAGAGAAAAATTGCACAGGACACTAAGGATAATCACAAGACTTTCTTTAGTTATGTTAGGAACCTGGGTGGTAATTCCCAGATATGCTCAGAATTAGTCCAAAATGACAACAAATACACTGAACCCACAGACATTGCCAACATCCTAGCTGACAGGTTCAGCAAACTCCCCACCAAAAGGGCAAATATCTATCCCAGCAGAGTGCTGCCCCCCTGATATCTCAGATGCTCAGGTAAGAGCCACCCTCTCCAAAGCAAAAAACACAGCATCAATGGGACCAGACAGTGTCCCGGGCTGCGTCCTACATGAACTCAAAGAAGAGCTAAACCCAAACATAAAACTACTGTTCAATCTCAGCCTTACTACAAGATATGTGCCCAAAGAGTGGTGTACAGCAACAGTGGTCCCTCTCCATTAAGGTGGTGCCTCAACGGATCCTGGAAACTAAAACAAGTATGAGGATCCTTGTTGGCAGAGACCACGCAAATACTTCATACTTGTTTTGTTTGGTTTAGTTATTATTTTTTTTCTGTTCGTGGTTGAACTTCCTCATACTTGTTTTGTTTGGTTTAGTTATTATTTTTTTTTCGGATCCTGGAAACTATCGCCCCATAAGCCTGACTAGCTTGGTCTGGAAAGCTATGGAAAGGATCATCATGGACCTCATAAATAAAGATATTGGGGACCTACAGACACTGGATCCTACCCAGTTCGGCTTTGTTAAGGGCAGATCCTGCCTCTTAAACCTAGTTGATTTCTTTGAAACAGTCACCAAGGCCATTGACGAGGGGAAGGTGGTCCACACAGCCTTCCTGGACCTAGCAAAAGCCTTCGATACAATACCCCACTCGGGCATTATAGATAAGCTCACCAGCTTAAATATAAACCCCTATGTCACTAGATGGATTGCAAACTGGCTCAAGGACAGAACCCACATGGTTAGAATTGCTGGAGCCATGTCAGACTCCAAACCAGTTACAAGTGGTGTCCCACAAGGCTCAGTCCTGGGACCTCTCTTGTTCGGTATATATTTCTCGGAGGTACAGGCCAACATGGAAGGACTGTGGCTGACCAAGTTCGCAGATGACTGCAAACTGGGCACCATAATCGACTCTCCAGCCGACACAAGCATCCTCCAAAAGGGCCTCATAGAAACAGACAACTGGTGCCAGAGCCATGGCCTCAAGCTAAATGCCAAAAAGTGAATAGTCATCCCCTTTGGCAAAAACAAAGTGCCACAAATTACCACATAGGTGGTAATCCATTAAGTACAGAAGAAGTAATTAGGGACCTGGGGACCCAAGTTGATAGCAATCTCTCATTTGACAACCACGTGGCCAAAGTGGTTAGAAAAACATTTTATATAGCCCACCTAATCATGAAGGGATTCACATCTAGATCAGGGGAGGTCATCGTGCCTCTTTACTCATCCTTCATCAGGCCCATAATTGAGTACAATGCCCCTTTTGGGATGTACCTTACCAGACACCTGCAGCAACTGGAAAGACCCCAAAAGTACCTCACCAAGAGGATCAAAGGGCTCAAACAGATGCCATATGCTGCCCGGTTAAAGAAACTCCAGCTGTACTCAGTGGCATACCGCCTGTTCAGAGGCGATCTGTGCCTGATGTATAAAGCCATGTCCAACCTGGAATTAATGGACATGCTGCACCTCAGAAAATCCAAATCCCATCGTGCTACGCGCTCGAGAGACTTGAACCTCAGCACTGAAATAAATAGGACATGCTGGAGGGACAGATTCATAACCCAGAGGCTCCCTTCACTCTGGAATAAAATCCCAGTCCAGGTTAGGCAGAGTCTCTCATTGACTCTCTTCAAGAGGAATCTTGATGAGTGGATGGGAGATCGTAGGTTTACCCCGGGTATCACTTCTGTGTCACTGTTAGAGGCACAGTATACTAACCTCGAAAAAGGGCATAGCAAAATAAATTTAAAATGGGTGGCGAAAGCCAAACACATTCTGGCTAGGCTTATAAATGCCATAGGGCAGATAGCTTAGTATGAACCTATGAACCTATGAACCTATATTTACAAATGACAGAATTATCTACAAAATCCTATCTTGCTAGGCTGGCAGCCTTCAGAGGCACCATGCATGTGGATTGACTGAAATGGAATTGTATTTATCTACAATGAAATAAATAATTTCTAGAGGAAAAAATACTATTTTTTTTAAAGATTATCTTACTACCTTTCTTTTGAAATCAAGATACTGTTTTTGCTTTCTAATAGCCCTAGGTAGGTGGTTCCAGTTGTCAGGTGCTACTTTTGAGAAGCATTTTCACCTATCATTTTATGGAAATTGGGTCTTTGGAGGGTAAGATACTTGTTGTTTTCACTCTGAAGGTCATAAGAAATAGACAAAAATTCTTTTGGATCTTCTTATATCAAGCTATATAACATCTTAAAAGTACCAGACAATGGTATATTATTTGAAATCAGCTGAAATCCCATGTTGATGTTTCTCAGATAACAATCTGATTTTCATGGGTCCTGAGGCTTTTTGGACATAATACTTTGGAGTTATTTGAAAAGTGTTTACAGTTTGTCATCTATTCATGAGTGGATATTTTTTTTCTTATTGCTGTTTCACTGTCTGTGAAAGAAAAGTGCCATTTAATATACACTGCAGTTTTTGTCATATCCATTTAAAGTGCTGTTAGTGCAGCAATATCTGCCCATTTTGCACACTGTTCTGAGAGTTTCTGTCATCCTCCTATTTATGGACATATTTTTATTACTACTATCTTGTATATTCCATCTTTGATCATTTATTTATTTATTTGCATCCATTAGCACAGATCTGGATTGTTTAATCAGCTTAAATTAAATTTCTACATTAGTGTTTGATTTTTATCAAAACAGGACTGTTTTATGACAGGGACCTCTTGCCGGTCCTCCACTTTTTTGTCACACTGGTATCTCAGTACCTTCTTACAATTCTCGGGGAAGCATGCATACTAAGGAGACATAAGGTGGGGCTCAACCATTTTTTCCCCAATAGCTGGCTTATCTGGAATGGAAAGCTGTTCATGTTATGTTTACTGAGATCTACACTTAAGTGAAATATTTCTTTTTCCAGTAACGTGGCTGGTGTATAGGTATTCAAATTTACTTGCAAAATAAATAAATAAATAAATAAATAACAGCATGCACTTGAGTTGATATATCAGCTGAGTATAGTTACTTCAAATATGGTGGTGGAACCAGTCTTTTGGTCAGACTACCATTTAGCTCAGAGCCTTGCAGAGTTCTTCCTCTTAAGATTTTCCAGTCTTAAGTTGGTCAGGTGCAGGGATTTAGGAAATGTAACTAGAAATGACCTGGGTCCCTTACTTGATTATCTCCATTTGGGTAGTAGTGGTGATGACCAGAAGTGTAACTGGCCACTTAAAATTAAATAATCACAGACACTTTGGATCAGTTAGTCTTGATGCATGCATACTGTGTCTTTTTAGGAGTTTGGGAGTCATGGTATGGTCATGTGCTTTGTACTCTAAAAGAAGAGGGGCAAAGGTTGGCACATTACTGCAGATGCACTTGCCTTTTTGAAAGCAGTCTTAGGCTTGATGATATTCTTCATGTTGTCTCATAATAAGAAGGAAATAATTTTGCCCAGGGAGATTTCCACTAGTTTTATTTGACAGGCAGAGCTTTTTTTGAATTATGAATTTGCTGTGCAGTCCAGCCTGTCTTATGAACTAAAAGTGTATTCAGCCACTATGTGTAAAGTTGCTGCTCACTTCTTTGCAGCTAAGCTATATCTCCTTAGGCAAGGAACTCTAACATCTCCACCAGACACTGTGGTAACTCCAGGAACAAGATGCTACATTTTGCTTGATGTGAGTTTTCATATATCAGCTACTTAAGGCATTTAAATTTGAACTTCAGTATGTAACCCACAACCTATGCGATTGATCCATGTTCAGCTATACTGGTTTCATTCTGTCTGGATGATCTTGGTTCATTTATACTCAAGATTGTCAAGTCCATTCTAAGAAATGGAATATCTCAATTGAATTTATAAGAGGTCTTAGTAATTTTTGTTTTTGAAATAAAACATTTTTGGATTTGTCTATGGAAAATTACCAGCTTATCTGAAACCAGCTTTTTATTTTTTATTTTATTTTTAATCCGTATAATTTTCTTCCCTGTTGTCACCAACCTTCAGTCCATTGTAGCCAAGTGGCCTACAGGGCAAGACCAGACATTAGGGTGTTTTTCTATGCTCCTAATTTCCAGTCCCTTATGGGGACCAGAGTGTTTGGCCCACAGTGGCAGACCCCATGCATGCACTTTGCTGCACATGCTTAATTTTAGGTACAATGTAAGTTGCTTGGTGTGCACATCTCTGTTACGGCAGACCTTCTGTTGCTGATATGTACCTTGCACTGGTAATACTCCCAGCCTCCTCTAGGTGTCAGTACAATTGCAGGCCTAGGCTCCACCTTCCTCATAAGAAGGGTGAGCTATTGTTGGTCACTTATGCTCACCCTTCCCTGTCTGGCTCCTCCATTGTCTAAGCCAGTGGTTGAACACAAGGCTCTTTATCCCTCCATGTCATGGATCTTAGTCAAACCAGTCTTTTACTTATAAAATTATTGAGAGGGTAGCCTCAATGCATCTCATATCTTATTTAAATTCTCATGAACTCCAAAATCTTCTTCAGGCTAATCTCATGAGGTGATATGTTGCTATAATGGTTCTTATTAGAGTTGTAAATAAATTCCCATTAGTGACATATTAGTTGAGTTATTCAGGACTGGTTTTCCTTTCTGTCTCCTAAAGAATTTGATATTATGGACCATAGGTTTTTGTTTGCTCTGTAGACTTTCTTGTATAGTCCTAAAAGGACTTGCCTCTTACCTTCCAGAGCATATACAGAGAGGAGATTCAGGATTGAATTCAACCTTGAAATACTCCCCATAGAGTGGGTTTAGTTGGGGTTCCATCCTTGGCCTCCTGTTGTTCATGGCATATATGATTCCTTTGAGAGACGTAATTAGAAAGAGATGCTTAATTTATCACTCTCATGTAGAAGATGCTCAGATTCATATCTCCTTCCCACCACATCTGGTGATGCACACAGATGAAGTAACATGTAACTCCATATGAACTGCAGAAGGAGTCATTACTAGGCACATTGTGGGTGCTGAGAAGAGCACTACTGGCTGACATCAAAGACCGAAACAATCCTAATTTCATGAAGTTTAATCATACTTTGACTTAGGAATGGGGTCCATTCCCGTCATGGTATTAGAAACCCAAAAGACTTGGAGAAATTAAAAAATTAAGTTCTGAGTATGGCCCAAGTGACAATTTCAGTTAATGCTGGGGTGACTGATGGAGCAGCATGGAAGATGGTTGTGTCTATCCTGGGAAGGGAGAGACTTTGGTGATCTAGGTGAATTGCTCATTAAAGCTCTGGTGGAGGCCAGGGCTTAAACCGGTGTTTATATCACATAATTGAAACACAATAACAGCGAACACCATAACATCAAATTCCAGACCCCGAAAGCAGAAAACTCTGAAAGCTGAGAACAATGATTTTTTTCCCTGGGAAAAAAATCGCTGTTCAGGCACAAAACATGGAACACACAAACACTACACAACATTTCTAATGTGGGGGGAGGCTTCACCCCTCACACCCCCCCCCACTTAAATATACCAACTCTGAGATTGCACCACAGTGGAGGAAATAGTGAAGCCATGGAAACGGCCCACCGAATTCTTTCCCTGGGAAAGAATTTGATGTTCTACGGCTTCGCTGTTGTAAGTCTTCAAGGTTTTTGGTTCGATATCATAGCATTCGAAGTTTTGCAACTTCGATGTTGTGATATAGACCCCTTAAACTGGTGTCAAGATAAGTATATGGGATGACCAAGGAAGTGGAAGCACCCTGGGGTCCAGTGAAGACATGTCTTCACAAGTATTCTTCAGTGCCAGCCCAGCCTCAGAAATATAATATCACAACATAAAGGAAATGCCTAAGAGAAGCTCTAATGTGCAGAAAAACTGGTGGCTAGTTCCACTCCACATTTGCACTTCCCCTTCCCAACCTACTGACAGCTGAAGTGTTCCCAGCCCAAAGGAATAGTACGAGGAACTGCAGAGATGATCAATAAGAGAAGCACTGAGCTACAGGCATGATAACTGACAAAAAAAAACAACTCTGCATTGATGTCCCACAGGAACAATATTAGTCTTGTCTAAATTAGATGAGTACCTGAATGTCATCCTTAACTGGCAGAGCAGTAGCCATATGATGCTCAGCCCATACAGAAGTAGGCCTGTGATCATATATGTAGTCCTTAGGCTTTTTATAGGTCCTAATCTTTGGTTTATTTTTATTTATGTGGGAAAGGGACTGGAATTTGTGCCATGGCTTTGTGGTTTGGATATGGTCTTTGATGATCATTTCTAATTCCCAGACCAAGTGTCAGTGATGCTAAGTCTTCTTTTTTGTATCCAAGTAAAGGGGTGGAATTAAGCATAAGAATAAAACAGAGGACATATGAAGGCTTCATCATGCTTTGGTCTCATTTCACTTGAACTAGTGCAGTATCCTTTATCTTCAGCTTGGTAGTGGTGACCTAGGTTGCCTACAAGTAGTAAAGAAGATGGCTACATATTTGTTAATTGGTGTTGACCACTGTATTCATATCACACTCATGCTGCATTACTGCACTGGTGGCCGGTGGCTTATAGGCCCAAGTGTAAGTCTCTTGTCCCAGCATGCCTTATAGTACACAAGTGTCTTTTTTTTTTTTAATTTCTGCAAGCCTTTTGGGTTTGTAATACCATGACAGGAATGGGCCCCATTCCTAAGTCAAAATATGATTAAAGTTCATGAAATTAGTATTGTTTCAGTCTTTGATGTTACCAGAAGTGCTCTTTGCAGCACCCGCAGTGTGCCCAGTAATGACTCCTTCTGCAATTCATATGGATTTACATGTATTGGTAACATATCCAAGTATGATTGTAATTCTCCTTTATTAAGAAGTTGCTTGTGTACTAACAGTTAACCTCACATGGTCAGAAAGCAAGGGTCTGCCAATGATTCTTGGGTACCAACTGAAGCATTTTGCTTTGAGTTCCCTTTCTTGTCAGGCATCATAGTTATGGAATTCATTACCTGCTATGGTTTCATTAATGGTGGAGGAATTCATGTGGTAATTGATCAGTCTTTTTTAAATTAGACCCACCCTGAATTTGTCCAGCTAAAGTATTTCCAAGCTATGGACTGTTTTATTTATCCATTATATTTATCAAATATTTTATACGTTTGTTATTACTTCTATATTATTGCTTATTTTTTGTTGTAGTTTGAGTATTGTTACATTCAAAACCTTGTCTATTTTTTAAAAAGCTGAACAGAACTGAATTGGTGATGAGTACAAAGCACCATGTAGATAAAATCAATTAATGTTAGATGAAACTTTCAGAAAGAAAGGAGAAAAAGGGAAAAAGTGATGGTAGATCATCAAGGGCAAATAAACCTCATTCTGGTTAATGTGGAAACCATTGGTGTGAATATTATAGGTCAAGTACAGATGGTGTAATTTTTTATAACACCAATTCAGTTACTCAACAGGGGAAATTAATTACACAAATCAAAATTAATATGCAAACAAATTATTTGTGTGTCTGCACTCTGGTGGGAGCAGAGAGATAAATTCAACGTATTCAAGGTGGGAACTACTGGTTGATAGCTTTTTCTGTTTTTATCTGATTGGCTTGAGGCTTTAACTTTATCAGAGTCTTTCAACCTGCTCATATAAAAGCCTCTACACAAATGCGGTTCCCGTGCTTGCATATAAACAAATCTTTCCAGTTTAAACTCCTCACTAACAAATGGTCTCAATAGTTTCCCACTATTCACAGCTGCTCAAAGAGCTGCTAGTTTGTGCAGAGGGTGGTACCACTGAAAGCTAATAGTATACTAATAAATACTCTCACTTTGACCTTTAAGTGACTCTCCCTTACTCCTTACCATCTAGAAATTGTTTCCTTGGCTTACATAGCATAGGCTAGATTCAGACCTGCTGAATCTAGCATGTTTGGTATCACTGTGCTCTTAGACCAGCCGTTTTACATAAAGACGGCCTTCTTGCACCCTTGTGGCAGAAGTGTGTAGCTCAGAACCTATCTGACTTGGGGACTGCTGGTGAATGGGCCAGTTTGAGGTTTTCCCATTGGTAGTTGCAGTAAAACTGTTTAAATTTGCCTGTATACAAGTCTCCCATTTGTAGGGGTTTGCACTCAGCTTGCTGGAGTTGCTCAATGTTTGGCAACTTTAGCCAGAGATCTGGAGTGCATCTGTATTTAAATCCAAGCTATCCACTACAGTTTTTAAGCCAGCACTGCACTTTGTTAACTGTATTTAATTGAATTACTGCTTCATTTCTGCTGTTTGTGACTGCTTTTTTTACTCTGCACTTTGAAATTGTGTTTCATTGTCTTATAAAGCATTGCCTGCATTCAGACCTGCTGAATCTAGACTTGTATCAATGTGCTCTTAAACCAGCCATCTTACATTAAGAGGGCCTCCCTGCTTCCTTGTGGCAGAAGTGTGTAGCTCAGGACCCATCTGAGTTGAGGATTGCTGGAGAAAGGCTAAGTTTGGGGCTTTCCCATTGGTAGTTGTGTTAAAACTGTTTAGATTTGCCTGTATATAAACCTTGTGTTTGCACAGGTTTGTATGCAGTTTACCAGGCTGTTCAACATTTGGCAACTTGAGTCAGAAGTCTGGATTGCATTGGCACTGAAATCCAAGGCATCCACTAAAAAAACCTGAAAAATAAGTATATTTTAAGTCAGCACTGTACTTTAATTGTATTTAATTGAATTGCTGCTTCATTTTTGTTGTTTGTGACTATGTCTAGCAGGTCCACGTCATTCCCAAATACCACATTCAGAAAAACCCTTCCACAATGTATGGGCAGTTTCCTATCATTTCTCCTACCAGCTTGATTGATATGGGCATCTTGAGACAATGTAACAATTGCTTCATCTATACTGACAACCATTTACTCCTAAAGCAAATTAATACCCTATGCGAGAGATGCAAATACACTGTGGAATTGGACTCAATTCTCTCACATAAAAACAAACTAGATATCAAACAGGTTGTCACACACACACTTCACCTCTCACACAAACCTCACCTCTCACACAAATTAAGGTCATGACACTGTTAGAGTAATAAATAACATTAATAATTTACTTATTTGCCTTCAATCAGGAATAACACTTCAGGATGTAAAAACAGAGATTTTATTTACAGCCCTAGAAGGCTTTCTTCATAGCAATCGGTAAACCAGTCTCAATGAACAAAGGAAACTTCATCTTTTGTACATTTGCTTATTAATTCAACCATGCAAGATGCTGACGTGATAGTGGTTTTAATAAATAAATTACTTTAGAAATGTTCTCATTCCTCATGATTCTCACCTTGGACTTCACATGACCCGCCTGCTCCAAGCATCTTGTTTTCTGACCTTGGACATTTCATTTATCAGCAAACTTTCCCTAGCAACAAATCACTCCCAGTCTGGAGGAATCAGGATAACACATTCCTTTTACACTAGCAACATGCCTCTGTTCCTTTCCCAAAATCAGACATATCATTACTGTTGGACTTTGTCATAGCTAACATACACAGATCTTTACAACAATCTTCTATTACTTGTTTAGCAGCTTGGTCTGCCAAATTGTTACCTTTTGTTACAACATCTATGCCTTTTTGATGGGCCCAACATTTGATCATAGACAGCCTCTTGGGTAGGAAAAGTGCATTTAACAATGAGTTTACATACACTGAATTTTTAATTTGACCTCCCGAAGAGGTCAAAAACCCATTCTGTTTCCAAAGTTGCCCAAAATCATGTACCACCCCAAAAGCATAACGCCTGAATGTAAAAATATTGGCCACCTTGTCTTTGGCTAGCTCACAGGCTTTTTGCAGGGCCACTAATTCAGCTATTTGAGCAGAATTAAAACCCTCTAATCTTTGTTGCAACAACATTGTATCTTCAGTGCAAACAGATATCCCTGCAATCAGTTGTCCCCTTTGATTTCTTCCACAGGAATCATCCACAAACAGATTGACTTTGGTGTTGGGTATAGGAATGTCCTTTAGGAGAAAGCAGATAGTTACACACACACAATCATGCTCTTCACCATCCTCAGCAGTAGGCAACAGAGATGCAGGATTTAGAATGGGACAGCAGATCAGAGAAACTGATGGATCAGAAAGAAGCGCAAGTTCATATATAGTTAGTTGTGCAGTTGAGAGTAGTTGAGTTTTCATTTTAAGTAAAAGAGATGATACAGAATGAGAGACAGCTACTGTAAGATCATGCCTGAGCACCAGTGATTGTGCAAGATTAACTAAAATGGAAGCAGAAGCAACTGCCCTTGGACAGGGTGGAAATCCTTTTGCAACAGAATCAAGTGCTGTGCTATAATAAGCTAAAGGACGATAGCTGTCCCCATGTTTCTGTTCAAGCACTCTCTGTGCAAATCCATTTAATTCATGACAGAATAAAATAAACGTTTTATCATAGTCTGGTAACCCTAAAACTGGGGCAGTAGCTAAAGCTTGTTTTAAATTCTGAAATGAATTTTCCTGTTTACTATCCCAAAGGAGAGGCTGTGGTGTATCCTGCTTTAAAAGATTTGTCAAAGGTTTAGCAATTTCTGCATAGTTAGAAATCCAGTGTCTGCAGTATCCTATCATACCTAGGTAAGATCTAAGCTGTCATTGAGTAGTCATACGTGGGGCTTTAAATATTGCATCAATACGAGATGGTAATACCTGTCTGCTACCATGAGATATTAAATGGCCAAGATAACTTACCTGAGGTGACCACAGTTGTAGTTTCTTTCTTGACACTTTGTGTCCTTTTTCTGCAAGAATAAAATACTTCAGAAACAACAATGGGACAACCATGGCAAAGCACATATATTTAATAAACAATAAGCAGCAAACAGATAAGTGCTTTTGGAGATGGCTCCTTCATCAGATCAATACAAAAAATATAAAATCAGTTTGCATATAAATACACTTGAAAAGCCAATTACATTAATTAAAACCTTTAACCAATTAACATTTTCTAGCCTGATTTGTAAAGTTAATAGTTTATACTCAGTATCCTTTCTCCATTTTCCTGTTACCCTGTACTGTGATTTGCAGCACTTAATAAAGACTCTAAGTCCTTTCCCTGCCAGTCTATGAGCACTTGCTTTATTTGATTTTGTACAGGAGCTTGCAGATCCTGCACAAAAGCCGCTGCAATGGTTGACTTAGCTTGGTGTTCTGGGTCTGGAGTTCCTAAATGTCTAGCAAATACTGTTTTAAGGTGACGCATATAGTCTGCAGAGGTTCCCCTTTATTTTGTTTACATGCCTGTATTTTAGACCAGTCAGTCCTAATTTGATACACCCCTGTAATTTTGTTTAACAATGCTGTCCATTTATCTATTAATGCATTCCCTGTAAGAGTAAAATCCATTATCTCAGCCTTTTCCAGTAACCGCTTCCTTATTTCATTTGAAATAACTACCCTAAGCAGCTGATTTAAATCTGTTAAAGTAGGATTGTAACATTCTGTTATAGTTTTTAATTCCTCCCTAAACTTTAATGGATCTTCCCTAATATTTGGAAAACTTTTAGACATAGTATGCAAATCAGCAGGGGTCTAAGGATGATGAACAAGTTCTCTGTTATTAGCCCCCAGAATTTCCCTGAGAGATGCCAAAAGACCCCTCAAAAGGCCATGATCTCTTGTTGTACCCTGTCATGTGAACGTACAGGAGTACCAAATGCTAATGCCCCTGCTGGAGAAGTAGAAGCTATCTGAGAAGGATAGGAAGAAGAACCCCTCTCGACTGTAGATGCCTGTTCAAAAGAGGAAGACTGAACAGGGGAATTAGTCTGAGATGTAACAGTATCACACTGACTGGTTGTCCACTGGGCAGTTAGGGGTTTGAGAAACAGCAGAATCTTGTACAGGAGGTACCCGCACTGGTGCATATGGGGGTGGGGGGTGCAGTAGCTGCTGGAGTATTATCATCCTCTTCAGATGTTTTTGCCTTTTGGCCTGCCTCAGTTTGTTCTAAACCTGCTAAGCAGGATAAAGGGATCGCTTTTACTGGTCTGTACTGTCTTCTTAACCCCTTTTACCTGTTGCAACAATTTCTTATTAGCATCCTGTAACCCCTTTAATGCTGACTCCTATTCTCTTTTAAGTACTTCAGTGTGCCAAGAGTAAAATATTGCCATTTTGCCCCACTTACTTTGCTTTTCTTTTCTTCCAAAATACCTTTCAGTGTCATCAATTTAGTCCTATCATAAGTTCCTTTTAATAGAAATACGCCACCAGAACAATTCTTAGTAAGCTGAAACCAGTCATGCAAATACTTACAACTTTTTTTCCCATAATTATGATGCATAAAATATGCAGGTGTTCCCTTTTCAGCGATTTGATCTTGCTTGCTTATCTTTGTTCCCATTTAAAAACATTTTTGAAGACTAACCTTACAGATCCTGGCTTCTGGCAGTTCATAGGACAGAAAATAACTATAGCAATCCACACACCATACAGGGAGGGAAGGGTAGGAATTTTGTCATCATGCAGTGACAGAGGAAAGGTTTTGATCAGCCTTTTCCCACAGCACCCCCTTGCTTTCATCCTGTTGCAAGCTCAAAAGTTACAGCTCCAGCATTGCGATCGAGATAATGAGGTGGTTAGGTACTGTGCCCAGAACTGACCACTCTTTTGGACCCTCTTAGGGTACTTTCACACAATCACACCAATGTCCCAGCATGCTATGGGCTTATGAATTGGTTTTAACAGCACATACTCATGTCACAACATGCTGTAGGCTCATGAACTTGTTTTAACTTTATGTTTAACTTTTTTCTTTTTTTTCACTCTCTTTTATTCATACATTAACAACACAAAACATGTCTCATACCTCTTACCTTTCAGTCCTGAGGGTCCCACTCTCTACACAATGTGCCTCATTGTGTTAATTTGCCCTTTGCTGTGTGTGCACATACATTTAATAAACTGTTCTCATGTGCTGTGGGGGTTCTCTCACTGGCAACAAATTTCCTCTGGGGTCCTCCCACTATTACTTTGCATGCTTTACAAACAACTCAGTCATTTAACAAAAGCATAGTTATTCACTCATACTACGTTTTGCTAAAATTGTCTAAAAGAGAGAAACCACAACCTCTTTTTCCCTTACAATTTCCTTGCCAAGTTTATTATGTTTACACACCCTGAATAGCTACATATCTGAGTCTCTGACTATTCCATACAAAACAGTGTGGAATTCACAGAAAGTCTGTGATGGGCTCTGTTCCACTACTGCCTTGCAGCAATACCAAAGTTCAGATCTTAGTCATGGCACCAAAATGTTAGAGTAATAAATAAATAATATTAAGAATTTACCTTATTTGCCTTCATTCAGGAATAACACTTCAGGATGTGCAAACAGAAATTTTATTTACAGCACTGGGAGACAGAGCAACAAAGGAAACTGAATCTTTTATACATTTGCTTATTAATTCAACCATGCA
The DNA here is from genome assembly GCF_019279795.1 of Protopterus annectens. Lineage (NCBI taxonomy): Eukaryota > Metazoa > Chordata > Ceratodontiformes > Protopteridae > Protopterus > Protopterus annectens. Next base: position 513,151,933 of record NC_056734.1, on the reverse strand, counting down.
AGATGCTGACGTGATAGTGCTTTTAATAAATCAATGAATTTAGAAATGTTCTCATTCCTCATGATTCTCACCTTGGACTTCACATGAGCATATTCTTTTACATGATCCACCTGCTCCAAGGATCTTGTTTTTTGATCTTGGACATTTCATTTATCAGCAAACTTTCCCTAGCAACAACTCACTCCCAGCCTGGAGGAATCAGGCTAACACATTCCTTTTACACTAGCAACATGCCTCTGTTCCTTCAACACTTACTTTTTCCCTTGTTAAACATTAAAAGAATGCAGTTGAAACACAATAGTAACTTCATCTTATGAAACTGTATTTTTCCAGTTCTGCATACAAATTATATTTGTTTGTAACAATCATATTATAGAATCATTAATGAAACTAGAAACTAATATACATTTTTAATAAGTTTGATCTTGTCTCATAACAACACATAAACCCACATATGCAGAGGTACTCACTAAAAGCCTACCAAAAGAACAGAGGCCTCCCAAATGCACATCACACACACTTACCACTAAGCATAAAGAAACCACTGCACATATCAACACACACATGTGTGTCTCAATAAATAAGCCCATAAGGCAAAGCACATCAGATGTCTTGGTCATAGGTGACTCCATGCTGAGATACACAGATGTCCCCACCACCAGACTGGACAAGGAGAAGGTCACGGTCAGTTGACTATCAGGTGTCAGGATCCGACAAATCATGCATACGCTCAAGTCACTCAACAACAAGTACCATTATGATTCTGTCATAGTCCATATTGGAGTTAACTTAACATATTGACTTAAGATGTGCCTCTCTGGGCTATATGAAGAGAGATATGATGGAACCCTCTGATTATGTGTCCCAGACAGGTATGCCCCTAGCCCTAAGCAGTATCCTACCCTCACCCAGGATGATGCCACAATATATACAAAAAATGATTGACTTCAACAATTGGCTCAGCTTCTGGTGTCATTCCAGGGGGATCCAGTATCTGTCAGCCTGGGAGGATATGGTAGACAGACCTAGCTGCTTTGCTAGAGATGGTTTGCACCTGTTCCTAGGCTTTCAGATACTGGCAAAGACCCTTGCCTCTCCCATAGTGATTTTTTTAGGCAATGTCAAAACAACAAATTTTCCAACATAACAAAATCTAATAGAGACAAACTTAGGGTCATGTTGTTTAGTGCTAGGAGTTTAAACACAAAACTGCACTCTCTGGACGTACTCCTCACCTTGGAGTATCCTGACATCTGTGCAGTTACTGAGACATCGTTCAAAGCTGTTGCGAGCAAACCTGCTGTGTAAGGCTACAATGCCTTCCACATGTACAGACCTCAAAATGAGCATGAGGGAACCAAAGGTGGAAGTGTATACATCTTCATTAAAGCCAAATACACTTCGAGACTGGTCAAACAGCATGACTATCTTGAACTACTCCATGTCCAATTAACAATTGGGAAAGTACCATACCACATCATTTCTAGCTATAGATCTCCCACCATGAACCAGGATAAGTATACCACCTACCTTGATTTACTGGAATCCCTTGCCATATAGCCCAATTCCTTAATCATGGGTGATTTCAACTATCCTTCCATAGACTGGGGGACATACATGAGAAAAAACTCACTCATCCAGAGGTTCCTGGACTTTGTTAACACAAATGATCTGGAACAGAAAGTCTGCACCCCCACTAGGGGCTTTAATGTTCTGGACATAATACTCACAAACATGGGGGGGGGGTCGCTGTACTTCCCCATGTGTGATGCCCTCCCTGATTAGGTCAGACCACAAATCAGTCTCATTTGAAGTAACTACTGGTACTGAGACCCTCAAAAGAACACAAATTATAAAAAAACTTCACCACAGCTAACTACAGCATACTAAGCGATGGTATAAAAAGCTTAATACCACCCACAACCACAGACACCAATGATCATTATGCAAAAGTGTATGCAAATGCCCTGTACAAACACTTAAGAGACTGCATAAACTCTACTGTACCTGACTGGATCAAAACCAGGTCTTCCCATAAAAACATGCTACCATGGTAGACATCTAGTATAAAAGGATTATATAACAAGAGGAAGAAATTGTTGCCCAAAAGCAAGAGGGATATCACTCTGCAGAGGAAGAGTTCCCTCCTATGCCTAACAGTAAAATTAGAAATCTTGTAAAGTCTTCTAAAGCAAATTACAAAACTAAAATTGTATCCCTAGCTAACATAGGGCATTCTTTAACTATTTCTGAAGTCTAAAAGGGAATGGCCAGGTATGTGCCAAACTGGGATCACTCATACTACACAGGAAGGTATCATGAACCTGCTAGCTGACAGATTCATTGCAAACTTCACCTCCCTATCCCCACCTACCATATTCCAAAGTATACCTGACACCAGTCCTCTGCCTAATATCTCTAGAGAACAGGTCATGTCTGCACTTGCCAAGGCTAAAAATATGGCCTCAGTGGGACCAGATAATATCCTAGGTTGTTCACTAAGCAATCTAAAACAAGAACTAGTGGACCCACTTGGTGTTCTCTTTAACCATAGCTTGAGAACTGGCTATGTGCTTGCAGAATAGAGAACAGGAACAGTAATCCCCCTGCACAAAGGGGGGCCATCAACTGACCCTGGCAACTATAGACCCATAAGTCTAACTAGCCCCATCTGCAAAGCCATGGAAAGAATGATCATGGACCTTATCAACAAGGACATAAGTAATTTCCAAACACTGGACCCAACCCAGTCTGGCTTCGTTAATTGTAGATCATGCTTATTAAACATGGTAGACTTCTTTCAGAATGTCACCAAAGCCATTGACAAAGGTAAGACACTGCATACAGCCTACCTCGACCTTGCCAAGGTTTTTGATACAATTCCCCACACTGGCATCATTGTGAAGCTTTCCCAGATAGGGATTAACCCTTACATTACTAGATGGGTAGCCAGCTGGCTCGCTGACAGAACATACTCTGTCATAATTGGTGACTCCACCTCCACCAGTGGACCCGTCACCAGTGGAGTACCACAGGGATCTGTGCTGGGTCCTTTACTGTTTGGCATCTATTTCTCAGAAGTCAAGACAAAAGTAGGCGGCCTTCGGCTCACCAAGTTCGCTGCTGATTACAAACTGGGAGCAATCACTGAATTCCCAATGATGTTAAGATATTACAAGAAGGGCTAAAAAAAAACAAATGATTGGTGCCAAAGCCATGCACTAAAACTAAATAAAAAATATGCATTATTATTCCCTTTGGCAAGATGGAATTCCCTACAAATTACAATACTGACAGCACCCCCCTGAGTTCCAACTCAGTGGTGGAAGACTTGGGAACACAGGTTGATATCAATCTGAACTTTGACCACCAAGTTTCCACAGTGGTAAGGAAAACCTTCTACATAGCGCACCTCATAATCAAGGGCATAGCATCCAGGTCAAGGGATGTTATAACTCCTCTGTACTTGACTTTCATCAAACCACTGATAGAGTATAATGCACCCTTTTGCATATATCTCACCGGACACCTGCAGCAGCTGGAGGGACCTCAGAGGTTTCTCAGTAAGAAAATACAGGGACACCAACCATGACCTATATGGAAAGGCTGAAAGTCCTTTCACTTTATTCTGTATCTTATAGGCTGCTGAGAGGTGACTTGTGCCTGGCCTGTAGGGCAATCTCCAACCCTGACCTAATGGAAGTGCTGCACATCTGCAAGTCAAATGGCTCAAGTCACTCACTCTAGAGATCTCAACCTAGCTTGTGACATTAGCAGATCATGCTGGAGAGGCAGATGTGTCTCCCAGAGACTGCTGCTTCTCTGGAATAGACTACCTATTCATGTAACACAGAGCTCCTCAGTCACCCTATTCAAATGCAAACTAGATAATTGGATGGGAGACTACAAATTCACCCCTAGGGTGGCACCCTAGTCCCTCATGGACAGGGATAGCTGGTGTTGATCACAGACCTGCTCTGTTCATAAATTCATTTTTAACTACCCAAAACGAGGCTATTAATTGATTAGGATCTTTAGAAGCTTAGGCATACATTCCTATGAAGTTTTTGACCCTTATATTTTAAAACCAATAACCCAGAGATGAGTAGAATATTTACATGTTGTCCCTATCCATGAGGAACAAGGGTGCTAAATCATGGGTACATTTGGGATTACCCATCCATTTGTCCAGATTACATTTGAATAGTGTAAGAGAAATACTTTGCTTTACGTGTAGAGGAAGGCAATTCCAAATAAGTGGTATTCTCTGTGATATGTATCTAACAATCCAACATGTTCTATTTATGTTGTAAAAGAGATTTATATCTCTTGAACAGGTGTTTATACCGCCATTAGACTTGTGAATGCACAGTAGTAATAACAGGATAGGGTTTGTTGGTACTCTGTACATGAGCCAGAGGTTGCCTCTTAATTGCCTGTATGCCACTGAGAAGAGGGACGAGGCTTTGAGATGGTCCACATAGATTTTATGATCACACCTTGATTTTCTTAGTAAGGAAGAATCATGCGCATTCAAGTTGTGTCAGATGTTTGGAAAGGTACATACCGAAAGGGGCATTATACTTAATGATAAGCCTGATGGATGCAGAATAGAATGAAATGATCACATCCCTGGACCTTGACACCATTCCCTTAGTAATAAATTGTTCAATAAAAAAGGACTTCCTTCGAACAGTTAATATGGTGATCGAAGGACAGTTCATTGTCTGCACAGTGTTCCAGGTCCCTGACTACTGGATCAATTTTCTGGGGTGTGTTGTCAGTCTGATTGTTACAAGGGCCTTCTTGCTTGTCAGAAGATACCACTATACATTCCTTGGTATTGATCTTTAGTCCATGTCTTTGACACTAGAAACTGGTAAGAGAAAGAAGCTTTTGGAGGATCTTTGTGTCTTCTGGGTAGTTAAAGATGGCACCAAGTTTACAGTCATCTGTAGAATTGGTCAGCCATAAATCCTTAACAGTAGCTTTGATTTCCAAGAAGTAAATGCCAAAGAGGAGTGGTCCTAGGACTGAAACCTGGGTACACCACTGATAACAAGTTCTTTGGAGGAGGTAGAATATCCCATCTTAATTTCCTGGGTTTTATTTGTGAGCCAATTTGCTATCCAGTGAGTTGCACAGGGATTAGCATTTAGTTAATATAGTTTACCATAGTGTGGGATGGTGCTGAATGCCTTTGCAAGGTCTAGATTTTTGGTCTGTACTGATTTGCCCTCATCCATTGCTTCTGTAACCTTCTCAATGAAGTCAACTAGGTTAAGGAGGGAGGATCTACCTGTGAAAAGTTAGGTTACCTATGTCTTTACTTTTTATTTCCATAATGATCCTTTCCATAGCCTCACAGATGTGACTGGTCAGACTTATGGATCTGTAATTTCCCTGGGTCTGTTGACACCCGCTCTTTGTGCAAGGCGATGACAATTACTGTCCTTCATTTGTCTGACACAAAGCCTGACACTGAATAGTCTCTGTAGAGGGTCTGACGGATCCTATTTCAGACTAGCCAGTAAGCTGCCAGTATGTTATTGTTTGTGGGAGATTTGAGGGAAGAGTGTAAACGTGGGTAGGAAATCTGGGAATGTATGAAGGGAAAGGGGGTGAAGTTAGAATTAAATTTGTCCTTTAGCAGGTTGACTATGTCCATTGACTTGGTATATGATATCATCCGCTATTATCTCTGTGCATGCTGAGCATTGTTTCTAAAATTCATAAGGTAGTTAAAAAAGACTTCATGGGTGTCCTTTGCCTGAAAGGCTATTTTTATCTCTTATCTAGCTTTGGTTGATTTGATCAGGGTCCAGAGTTTTCTAAGTTTAGCAAGAGCTTTTTTTGCATCTTATGAGTTACATTTATTTTTACATGGAATGCATTTTTTTCATTTGTTATGAAGCCTGTTTATATTTGGGTTCCACCACAGGATTTTATTTTTGAATTTCACATTGTACTTACTGTGGCAGGTACAAATGCATCTATTCAGCTATTCATATGTGCATAGAATTTGATGGTAAAGGATTCTGCATTAGCAGTGTGGTCACTGAGTTGGAAAGGAATGTTGAACTTAACCAGGTCATCATTAAGTTTCAGTAGATTAGCCTTGGCATAATCTCTGAATACAAAGGTATTGGAGGATATTTCTGGCTTCAGTCTTAAGGTAAATGTGACTGATTTGTGGTCTGATTTGACCAGGGAGGGAGTTAAAATTGGTAGGGAACAGAGATGTCCCATACTGATGAGGACCAAATTCAAGATTTTATTGTTCCTGATTGGTGTCTGGGCTAACTGGTACAGAGAATTTTTATCTAGAAATCATTTGGTATACATATTAGAGCATAGGTGCCAGAACCATAGGCGAGGGTGAGGGAGCACCCCTCGCACACCTTTACAGCTGCAAGACCAAACACACACAAGACCTGTAATGCATGCTAACGTAAATATAAATACAAAAGTGCGCAGTTCCTCCTGCCTAATCACATCATTGCTGCACCGTTTATGAAGGCTGCTGCTCAAGTTCCTGCCTGATCACATCATTGCTGCACCATTTATGAAGGCTGCTGCTGGACTCAACCTCATGGTAAGCTTAAGGCTGCTGGTGCTCTGCTTATACCTTAAGGCTGCTGGTGCTGGTCCTCTTTTTATAGTTTAGTGAAGCTGATGCTCCATGTATAGTTTAGTGAAGGTGGTTGTCCATTTATAGTTTACTGTAGCTGGTGCTCCATTTATAGTTTACTGTAGCTGGTGCTCCGTTTATAGGTGTGCGTGTGTAGTAAGGCTGACAAACTTCCATGTGTAGTGCTACATCCTGGTAGGTGGTGTATTTACAGATAACAATGCCACACTTCCCCATACCCTGTTACAACTTATGATATAGTAAAGTGGGGATGAGAAAACAACTGTCGTTTATACAACAGAAGTATTAAATAGTTTTGTCAGGTTATCATACACCTGGATGAAAGCCAGCAGTACAGATGCTTAGGTGGATAAGTAACATAATCACAGTGTCATTGTGTTACCAAAGTATCACAAAGGAAGACAACTTTTGCAGACAACAAGAATACGTCACATTTCACTAGAAATCAGGGCTGTGAACTGGCAGGTAAATAGCACCACACCAATTGTCATGTCAGGATTAAGAATATGTATTCTTTATACAGTTAAAGAACTTCCCTTTCAAATGTCTTTCTGTATCCTTTCTTGGAATACGTACAAAGGCAGTAAAGTAGTTTTAAGAAAGGACTTACAATATTCATGAAGCAGTTTATAAGTCATACTCAGCCATTACTTGATATCGGACTGCATACTCACCTTGTAGCCTATCAGATCACTTGTTTGTGTGTCTGGATGTTGTATAAACAATCCCAAGGGCCAAAGGATGTCTTGCTTTGTAACACATTGCAGTGTGATTGCAGATTGATTTTAAACTCTTGCAATATTGGTCTGGCTTTCACTGCATCAGATTCCACCCTAGTTATCATTTACTCTGGATGTACCATACATTTATCAGAATGTGAGTTACTTTAGGTCAGATTTTTGATATTTATTTCTCAGCTTTCTTAACCTTTTTCACACCAGACTATAACCTCTTGTTTGTTGAAGTCTTTTATAAGATTCCCATAACCTTTCCCATACAATGCTACAGCCATCTGTATAGTACAGTATTGGGGGATGCTACTTCTTCATCCATGATATACAGTTGCCTAGTTACTCTTTAATGTATATTGTCACTTTCAGCATTTCTGTTCAATGCAGTCATTTTACACTAGCCTGGAGAGAGAAGACATTATGCCCCATGTCTGTGACAAGAAGAAATGATGTCCCATGTCTGTGACAAAGCTAGTTGCCCTTGTAGGTAGGCAGCAGTGAGTTCAATGCTGTGAATAGTCTACCAGGACATAGCAAAGACATCAGCAGATGTGGATTATATTTGTGAGATAATGTGAAATCAGCATAACTATTTATGTAAAGTTTAAGAATTTGTTTTACTAAAATATGACTTTGAATTTTATAGCATTGGACCAAAATTTACACTAATCCAAGTTAAAAGAAATTAACCCCAGTACAATGCTTTCAGGCAAATGGGTCCATCTTTGGGGTCTAACTTTATATAACACTGTAGCTGTGCATTCTGTGAAAATACAGTGGTAGCGTTGTTGCCTCACAGCAAGAGGTTCTCCGGTTTGATTCTTGGCTGGGGTCCCTTCTGTGTGGAGTCTGTATGACCTCCCTGTGTTCATGTGGGTTTCCTCTGGGTGCTCTGGTTTCCTCCCATGTTACAAAGACATGCATCTGGAGCATTTCTCCCTGGGCCTCTGCTGAAAATTAGCTTTGTTCCAAGTCAGACTTTCCTGGTAAACAAATGTTAAATAAAACATTTTTTAAGGAGCTGAGAGCTTCAGGGGAAGAGAAGTTTAGTGCTGCTTATTCCTAGTCTGTTCACATTGTTAGTAGCACAACAGGAAGTAGACTTACTTTTGATGCAGAAGGTTATGGGTTCTACTCCCATAGTATGTAGATGGATTGCTGATACTGTACTGTGTTGTACTTTAAAGGGAGTGGAAGCTGCAGTCCGGTGAATGTCCTTCTTTGGAGGAGTTACCTAGTAACTATGAACCTGTTATCAGTTTGCCATCCATTCCCTATTGCAATATTACTAGCTTATCATTTTTGAATGTAACAGGCAATTTATTCTTCATGAGCAATAGACACTTTATTTGTAGATGAAACAATGAAATATAAAGTTGTTTCCTAGCTGCAACCTCTTCATTAGTTAGAGATTCCTTTAATGTGAAATTATTTAGATGACTTCTACAGAGATTTTTGTATATTTACTGATATTGGTGGATTGTAATTATAGAGGTTTGCATGGCCTTTTATGGTTGAAATTTTCTGAAATAGGTCGTTTTGTTATTATTGGTTCATACATTTTGTGTCATTATTTACTAGAAGACTGTTCAAAACTACAAATTTAAAACGCATTCTAACAACTGATGCTGTATTATACAAGGAATATAATTTTAATACAATCAGGAAGGTGAATCAAAGAATGCATACATGTATGCATGGCCCTAAAAATGTGTTTGAAAACAGTCCAGAGGAAAGTGTGAAAGGCTCAAAATCATGGGCAAATTTTAAGCTTTACTCTTGTTACCAAAGCAATGAATGAAGGCATAACAGTACACACCACATTACCTTGACCTGACCAAGCCTTTTGACAATCCCCTACTCAGGTGTAGTACAAAAGATGAATAATGTAGGAGCAAAAACTTAAATCACCAAATGCATTGCCAGCTTGGCTCACAGGATGCAGGAGATCAAAACAGGGGAAGAGACCAGTCACCAATGGAGTCCCCCAGGGTTCGGTGCTGAGACTTTTTCTGTTTTGCATATACATCTCAAAAGGAAATACCAAAGGGCTTTGGCCAGCTAAGTTTGGGATGACTGCAAGCTAGGAGCAGTTATTGAATCCCCAAATGACTTACCCATCATGCAGAAAGGTTTGTCCCAAATAATAACTGGTGTCAAAATCATGACAATGCCCTCGATAACTGACCCAATTGTTTGGCATTTGGGAACTTGTGTGTACAGTGACCTAACTTTTGACCAACATGAGCCCAGAGTTATAAGAAAGTCTTTCTATATTGCACAGCTTATAAACAAATTGATTGTGACTAGATCTATTGATGTTGTTGTCCCCCTTTACAAAGCTCTCATTAGGTCAATCATTTTGTGTAATACCCACTTTGGCATGTATCTGTCCAGCTCCATGCAACAATTGAAATACCTTCAGAGATAACTTACTAAAAGGATACAAGTCCTAAACAATAAGTCTTGCATGGATCACCTCAAAGATTTATTACTATACTTAGTATTCTACAGAGTGCTTAGAGGTGACATGTCTGGCATACAAGGCATCCTCTGACCTAATACAGATGGACCACCTGAACATCAGAAAGTCAAATGGCATCAGAAATACTCATTCCAGTTATCTAAACTGAATGTTTTGGAGAGATGGAAATATACCACAGAGGCTACCACTATTGCAGAACAGACTATCCATAAAAATAAAACAAAGCTCATCCGTCCATATTCAAATGTAACTTGGATCTAAGGATGGGTAATAGAAAATGTACTCCAGGACTGCTCCTCATGCCACTGATGGATAGAGGCAGTTCCTAAATGCTGCATCCCTTACATGGGTCCCCTCAAATTATCTATGGTATGATCACAGTTATTCTCACAGGGCTAATATACAATTATCAGCCATGGGATAGGTAAAGCCAATCAGAAAATGTTATTTCAAGCACCAAAAGAGAATTGGCTATGCTTAAAATATCCTCCAAGTGAACCTATGTTGTGGTAGTACATAGTTATAAAAAATTGCCCTTTTAGATCACTAAGTGCCCCTGTCACCCTCCGCCCTCCCACAGTCTACAAAAGCTTCTGGCACCTATGTATTAGAGGATGTATACATATCACAGTTAATGGAGGAGTAATTGAAGTCTACTAGAATAATGGAGTTTGGCTTAATGCTTAGTAAAGTCATACAAGTTAGGTAGTACTTATGGCCTGAGGCAGACATAGAGGTGGTCCTGTAGTTAGCCGTGATGTGATAAGGGGTCTATTAATGGTAAGATGGATAAGGAAGAGATCCAGATTTTTATCTTGTCTAACTAGTCTGAAGTGTTTTTTTTTAACAATGAGACACCGCCACCTTTAGTGCCTTCATCTAGTGTGGTGAGTCTGAACTTGTGGCAGGCATTGAAACACTGCATTGATGGGGTGCCCTCAACGGTCTTGAACAAGGTCTCAGTGATGATGCATATGTGAATGTTCTCCAGGATAAGGAGTGCTTGTATGAGTGGATTTTTTTGTTAAGGGTCCTAGCATTGAGCAGCAATACCTTTATGTTTTTCAGATTCTGTTTTGTTATGTTGTAAGTATTTAAGGATTGAGCTGCATGTCCACCCAGTGGCTGAGTTTTTGAAAAACTTGTCATTATTTTCTCCCATATTCCAAAAACATGCTTTAGGTGAATTGAAGAGCCTTCAAATTGCCGTGTGTGTGTGTGTGTGTGTGTGTGTGTGTGTGTGTGTGTGTGTGTGTGTGTGTGTGTGTGTGTGTGTGTGTGTGTAAACTTGCATGTTTCCTCCAATGGATTGCCATCCCTACTAAAAACAGTTCTCTGCTTTATTCAACTGAGTGCCAGGGTAGGCTTTGATTCCCCCACCATCAAAGATAAAGTGGACATTGGAGAATGAAAGAATGAATAAAGCTGTTAACTATAGGTCACTAATGGTTGTTTATGTTGCTATGAAGTACATGTGATATTTATGAATACTAATAAGATAATTTGGTTAAAAAGAAACTTGCATACTCTAGAAATGTGCGTGAGCATGACTTAGGTGTCGCATCTGAAGAATTGTAAATGGTGGGTCATGTTGGGATGATAGCCACTTTTAATAGCAGTGTGGGGTGCTGATCACAACATGGGGAAAGAGTAGAGTTCTGAATGCTTGCAATAATGCCAGTGTTGATTGTATTTTGGGTATATACAGCTTGATGTGCAGTTTAATGGCACCAAGAAAATCTAAATTTATTTTGTCGTGACACTGTACATATTTTGTCGAGTTGGATAAGTGCTAAAACAAAATTCATGTCCTTCTAGCAAACTTTAGATTTTACCATGTTTTCAGAAGCATGTACAGTTAACACAACTGCCTGTAAAAGACTTTCTCAACTAAACTTTGCCAAGACCAACTGGGTAAAACAAAGTATATGAAGAAATAAATTATCATGTTAACATTCCAGGTATAGCACTGTCCAGACAGCCATCATAAAAGGATGGATGACAATAATACCTGAAACTGTAAAATGGATGACCAGCCAACGCACAATAGATGGAAGCATGACCCAGACTATGATCATGTCAAAGGATCAATGACCAGCATGCAAATAGATTACAAGGATGAACATGTTGGAGCCACCAGAGCATCATGGGCATTGTGAGCGAACACAGCGAATTATCCACGTATGTGATAATTATTCTAAACTGTTTCCTGTGGCCTAAAACATTTTACATGAATGAACTGATACCAAATCACTGTAAAGTTAATGCCAATGTGCCCTGGCCAAAGAAGTCTGCCTGACCTTTGCCATGCCAAATGGGCCTAGGCAGGCCAATAACCTGAATTAGAGATACTGGTGTAAGCAGTTGATGGTAACTGAAGCCTGACTGAAATACAAAGACTTGATCCTTAACAAATGATTTTCTCTTGTCAGGCTTTAGCTGGTGGACAAGGATGAATATGTAGACCTTATAAGTGTACTAATGATATTCTAGGGTGATGATTTGCAGCTTTATTAGGAGATGTTGAGTAAAAGTAAGTATAAATGTAAAATATATTGTTTCAGGGTATTTATTAATAGTAGCATGCATGTCATTTCAGGATATTTATTAATAGTAGTAGACATATCGTTTCATGGTATTTATTAATAGCAGTATTCATTTTGTTTTATGGTATTTATTAATAGTAGTCTGCCACGGTGGTACAACAGTAGCGTTGTTACCTCACATTAAGAGGTTATCCTGTTCAATTCTCAGCTTGGAAGTGCCTTCTGTGTGGAGTCTGCATGTCCTCCCCGCGGTTGGGTAGCATTCGAAAGACATGCGTGCGTAAATGAGCGTGACTTTGTTGAAGGTTGGGCATCGAGCTGGCACCACGGCATTTCATAAAAGTCTACTGCCAATCATTAGCAGACTGGAGTTCCACTGTGGTGACCCCTTATAGGGGAAAAAGCCGAAAGAACAACAACAGTGTACATATCGTTTCAGGGTATTTATTAATAGTAGTATACACATTGTTTCAAAGTATTTATTAATAGTAGTATAACACATTATTTCAGGATATTTATTAACAGTAGTAGACATATCATTCATGGTATTTAATAGCAGTATTCATTTTCTTTCAAGGTATTTCTTAATAGCAGTGTTCATACAATTTCAGGGTATTCATTAATAGTAGTATATTTAAAATTTCAGGGTATTTATTAACAGTAGTACACATATTGCTTATTTGGATATTTATTTCATGTTTGTGACATTTTACTAGGAGTACTGCCATGATTATTCAACACTTATACACAAATACATATGCATGCATGCACATACATGTATACTATTATGCTGTTAGTGACAATATGTTAGATGAAACCTGCATCTCTCTCTCTCTCTCACTCTCACTCTGTGGATGTGAAAATATATGTAGTGTTTGGAGGGCAGTATTACACTCCGATATAAGGAAAAAGTCAAATCATTCCCAAAGCCAAAGTTATTTACCACTAAGTCATATCAGATATAAACTCCAGTGGTGCGAGACCCAACCTTAATGGTTGTTAAGACCCTTAGCTTAAGTTGTTAACACTGGGTCTCAGGCTAGACAGTAAAATCTGCCAGTAGTGACAAGCAAATACAGCCTCAGAAATAAAAGATTTGTTTCTGCCTGCTGTCTGTACTGACAACGTGTTCCTGACTTTCTGTTAAAAAGAAAGTTGCTAGAATAACAGGATGTGTGTTCACCTCCTTTTTCTAAAGGTTACAACACCTGAAACATAAATGTATGTCATTATTTTAGTAATTCAGTCCTTAGTAATTTGTTCAAAAAACATGGACTTTATGATAAAAAGACCAACTATATGTGTCAAAAATCCAGACATTAGGCGAAAATCTGGACAGTTGCGAGACATGGCAAGATGAGTGTAAATGAAAGGGACTGTGTTACACTACCTTTCTGACAGCACTTATTAAGTGTTTTATAGACTTTGAAAGCTGGAAAAACACTTAGTGTTTTTTTTTTCAATTTTACTTTAACTAGTAGTACATGGAGAAGATAAAGCTCCATTCATTACAAAGAATTATGATTGGGTCTCCAATCCTAATTTATTATTATGTGTTCTTGATGTAAATAACAAGAAATTCAGGTCTCGAGCTTCGCTCTTGAATACATAATAAATCAGTTTGTATCAGTGACCCAATCATAATCCTTTATATTAAAACCATAATACTTAATAAAAATATCTTTAAGATGAAAATATTGAAAGCCCTGTGGACATAACTTGAAGCAAGCACTAGCTTGGTTCCTGGAGTGGGGGGGGGGGGGTCAAGTCCTGTTCTCTACAGTTATGCTACTATAGGTATTATGATTTCAAAATGCCCCCCCTGCAGGACCCATCTTTGCACTTGTTTCAAGTAGTTATGCTTAAAGGGATTTTGGCATTTTCACCTTTCATCATTTTACCGTTTGAAGGTTTCAGTATATCTATTTTCAGCACAGTGTTATATACTGTCTCTCTCTCTCTCTCTCTCGCTAGATACATATTTATATATATATATATATATATATATATATATATATATATATGGGTCTACTGCTTTTGGTCGAATTACATTTGGTCGAAAATGATTTCAGGCAGCCCACTTCACCGAAAACCCATTTGGTCAAATTCCATTTGGTCGCAAATGGAATATAGCCCCTGCCCCACTGCAGTGCATCCCTAGAGTGAGAATATAAAGTTAGGGTGTGTGGGGGGGGCACAGCCCCCAAATGGGGGGTGTGGGGAGTGTAGCCTCCCTAATTAATTGCAATGTATTCACTATTATATACTTGTGTATCCATTAAAAATACGTTGAAACATATAACGTCAGTAAAAACGAGTTGGAAAATGTGGGGGGCTATGCCCCCACACCCCCCCTAACTTTATATTCTCACTCCAGGGTCACACTGCAGTGGGCCAGGGGCTATATTCTATTTTCGATTAAATGTGCTTTCAGTCAAATATGCTTTCAGTGAAGTGGGCTGCCTGAAATCATTTTCGACCAAATGTAATTTGACCAAAAGCAGTAGACCATTATATATATATATATATATATATATACACACACATATATATATATTTACAAGCACAAAGTCTATAATGGTTTATCAGTACATTGTTCAAAAAGTTAGAGATTCAAATGTTGAACATTACCACTTACTTGTTTGGTTAACTTTCTGAGTCTATTTTGATGTTTAGGATGACATATTAATTTAGAAACATTTCCGTTTTAATTTGTAATTAATTACAGGAAGAAGTATGTCACATGACTATAATAAATCTGTATTTAAACAGGTTAAGAAGTTTTACTAACATTTCTGATGAAGTTCAAGTGAAAATAAAATTGAACGAAACGCGTAATACGTTTATTCAATTCCTGACTATTTGTTTCCTCAGCCTGAGATTTGGCATTTGTTTTATTTGGTTTTTGTGTTCGTGGTCTTTTTAAAATATATATATATATGTTTACCTTCCAGACACAGGGTACAGGGTTTGATTCTCACTTAAGGTGGCCCACAAGGCCAGTTAATTTAATATCCATTCTATGGAACATGCTTTCCATTCATGTGAAGCTGAGTTTGTCTATTACTCAGTTTAAGTGCAACCTTGACAAGTGGATGAGAAGCAGGACATTTACACAGGGCCTGCCACCCATGTTCCTTATGGACAGAGGTAGTTTATAAATGCCTTGTTCTAAATGTACTGTTTAGATATAGTACGTCATTATTCCTTCAGGAAAACTTAGCTAGGCTTAGAAAGGTCCCACCCTGGTTATTAGCTTAGTAACAATCTATGAATCTATGCACTTGAAAATGTCTAAACACCTCAACACAAACAAGCAAAAAAAAAAATTGACATTCAACTGTGCATGCTCCAAGATATTACTTCAGAGAATGCAACTACAAAACAATGTTCTTTGCAGGGGGCAAGACCATCCTATACCCCCACACTCCCTGATTATATACCCAACTATTGCTAATTATATACCTAACTTCAAGATCACACAATACCAGAGAAAGGATATATTTCCTGAAGCCAGTTTAATAGCAGTCTCGTACAACTGTTGATCAGGTGTTTCTCAACCAAATTATGTTGACAAACAACTACCAACTATAACTTAAGTCAACACAAACGATGCATCTGTTGCACACGTGTATACATATACACACACACACACACACACACACGCACACACACACACACACACACACACACACACACACACACACACACACACACACACACACACACACACACAGACGCACATGCACACGCACAAACACATTCTCAAACAAACAGCTGCAAGATGATTTGTTCTCAGTTTTCAAAACATCAAATAGTCTGTAGCCATACCACTCAACCTATCAGTGCAAGAAATCTAGACAAAGCCAGAAACAATGAGGACAAAGGACTAAAAATAGGGACAAAATTTAAATACTGCTCTTATAAACATAGAGCATTGCTAGAATAACAGGTTTTGTATAATTATGTATTTTCTTTTGGATATAAAGTCTGAAACTCAAATGTCTGTCATTACTTAGTGTTATTTAGTGATTTCAGTCTTCAATGATTTGCCAGAAAACCAAAACTTTTATGAGGAATAAACCAAAGAATATGAGGCAAAAATCTGGACATTCTGCGAAAATCTGTACAGTTGAGAGGTATGTTGTAACTGTGTGAACCCAGAATCAAAGAAAGTCACATAAAAATAGAACACTGTTTTGCATTAGCTGGTAATACCTGAAGGGCATAAGCATTTATGTGTTTAAAAGCCATGGAGCTGTCCTCCAGAAAATTCTTGTTTTCCTCATTTGAATAACACACCTTGAAAAATATTACATAAGACACAAAACTCAGGAAGTTTGATTTTGCATGTGGATATAGTTGTTCAGATATAGTTATTTGAGTCTTTTGCCTGTACATTCTTCTCTTTTTCTTTCTCTCAGTTACTGCAGGCTAGCAGGGGCCAGGAAAAATCACCCTGCTTGAGGAACATAAGTGTTCTTATGTTCTGTTCCACTTCAAATTCCCCTCAGTGGCTGTGGGTAAGCAATGATCTGAAGTCATGTGACTGTTACTTGTGGTGTGCTCTGCTGTGTCCCACGATTTATAACTCAGCTGTCAGTGGTCAGTCTTCATTTGAGTATGCTACTGCAACTCCTTGCCTCTCTCTTTAGTGGATAAGCAGGCTGTCTGAGGCTTAGATACCCCCAATAACTAGCCCTTCATTGCCCAATCTGCTACTGGAACCCCAGTTGTCAGGGTCAGAGTTGAATATCCTGACAAAGTGCAGTTAAACCATTCAACAATTACCTCTGTTATTACTGCTGTTATATTATATGCTAACTTCATCAGAAGCCTGCTTTGGATTATTCTATAACTAATGTGAATATTCACATTCATGGTAGTCTGCTGAATGGTTCACTGCCTTTTAAAGCTGTATTTTTATATAATACAAGTTTAAAATTGGCGAACTGCAATTGTTACTGGTCAACATTTAAAAAAAAATTAAAAAAATACTTTCAATTTCAAGCAAACATATTACATTTTTGAGACAGCTTGGTGATAATTTATCAGATTCTTCGGTAATGGGTTTATATGATCCAATAAAGTGATTTCATTTCAGGAAATTTGCCATTCAGTTGCAGTAACCAAAAACAATTACAGTTGCTGTCTAAATGTTTCCTGCACGTTTTAGGTGATAAAATAAATCAGCAAGATTCCAGTATGGGGGCTGCAGCCATTTATGAAACACCTGGTACAACTTCTGAGATTAAACAAGCAAACGATTTGTTTGATTAAATGGCAATTATTTTGGACAGAAATATACCAAGAAAACACCATTACATTTATTTGATTGCACAGATCACTGCAGTATAAGCAGGAAATAATGGAATTAAAAGAAATAAAATCCTACAACCCACTATTCAGTATTACATTTAAACAGCACTTTTACAAACCAACTAACTTGAAAACGTAGTACAAGAATGCTATTTATTGAATATTTAGAAAAAAAATCTTACTGAGACAAGTTTGCTTTTGTTTGCACAGATGTTCTACTACGCTTTTGAGCTGATAGAAAACCATACGCTCTCACTTAAGCTCAGGTGCATTTCCAGTAATCAGCACTTAAATTAAATCATTTGTGCAGCCTTTAATTTCTTCAATTAACAAAAGGTGCAAATTATAAATAGGTATACAGCGTGTGGTGTGTACATTATCAGGTAAAGAATAGTTTAATCACTATAATCGACATAACTGTATTTAACTGTATTATATAAATAGATGTAGCCCTAATAATTCAATTTGTCTGGAAAGTCAAATAATCTAACTCTAAAGAGGTGAGGCCACACTGTGCTTGGAGATCTTATTTCAAAAGTAAACATTTAAGACAAACAACAAACTAATAACAGTCAACAAAATCATATCTGCATATGACTTCTCTGTGTACAAGAACCAGTTATAATATGTTTCTGTTTTTTTTTTAGTAGCACGTGAGCAGGTATCACATTACATTTGATTATCAAAGTGGGATTCCACTATGTATTGTGTGACTTGGAGCAAATCATTTAGCCAAGTTGAAGAATGTATGTTGATCCCTTAAACAAGGAGTTATGTCACTCTAGAAGATTTTACAAGAGCAACAAAGACCAAGCACATACATAAAAGAGAATGGTTTTAGAAATTACAGATGCTCAAAATGTTACGTTTGCTTGATTAAATAATTAAAATAAAAAGAAAATATTTGCTAAGCCAAGAGAATTTGAATTTTACTTGGAAAGTCATTTTCTTAACATATCCACAAATGTATCTCACTTTCATTACCATTTGTGCGCAGACCATGTGCAGACACATGCACGTTCACAAACATAAATGCACACACACAAATTCACACTCACAAATGCACTCACACATTAATGGATGTCAATTTGTCTTATACACTACAACTACTGACCTCAAAACAAAATGACTGCACTATATGCATTATATCCAACCTAAGCTGTGGGCCAGATTCAATAAAGCCTACACTAAATGTATACTATATGTATTCAATAAAATTCTTTTCATTTTTTTTTATGCTATCTAGTCACTCAGAAAGATTACACTATGCGTACATGTAATCTACACATTGTGGTAACCTTTATGAATCCCTGGCAATATTTAAAGCTGCAAGAATATCAGTAGGAAAACTAAAATTAGAAGGAAGAAGGTATGAGCTATGTCTGTGTTGTCTGTTCACTCAGAACAGTGTACAGTGTAGTGTTATTGAATCCCGGCCTGTATTTATTCAACATATTATTGAACAAGAAACACCAAACCAGGAAAGCAGTTTTCTTTACTCCTGCTCTGACTGTACACCAACATATACCTCAGATAGCTGGATGTCTGAGTCTGAGTATGATCGCTCGCACCTGTTTACATAGAACTCCCTTATCTTACTTATTATCCAGCTCCGACAAATTAAAGGTCAGAATGGCTTCAGCTTTGGATCACTAGCTGAACTGCACGCTTTTTACAGTCCAGTAAAGTTTTTGTGTTTTTTATCCTAGCACTATAATATTGATGAAAGCTGTCAGTGACACTTCCGTGGTCTGTACTTACCTTTTAGTGCATGCCCCTGCTGTGATGTCACCACAGGGATACAAATGGAGTGTGCACACATTGTTGTCATCCCTGGATTTGTGTGCTTAATACTTACAGTATCCTTCGCATTACTTTACTAGAAAATACAGGTAATTATCACTTGCATTTCTGTTTAAATGCTGTTCAGTTATTTATGCAGATGTGTTAGGTGATTTTTTTATATGTATGAGACTTTTCAGTTTAACTGCCAATGTTATGACAATATGGCACCTCATTTAAATGCTACTTACTGTTGGAGCTACAACTTGCAGCTTTTGTTACTTTCATGCTGACTATTTAATGTGAACATTTGCTTCTGTGTACATTATATTATATGCTATTTTGTGATGTTGTATAGTGAGAATGTATTTATTGCTTTTTATTTCAGATCACAACTGACCATCCAACTTCATAGACTCTCAGATCTCACTGCTTTAGGGAGGTACAGCTTTGATACTGCTTGAGCTCTGTTGTCCTTATTTACTGTGCAAATTATAATGAATTGTAGGGTGAAGTGGGACTGTGTCAAGTTAAAGTACTAATCACAAATCACAGCGACTTCACTATAGCTTCTGGTTTTTTTTGTGCTGTGAACACATTTATCTGGGTAAGGCCTTGTTAAAGAGCCCACTTTAAATTACTGTATATACTTTGAGGGATAAAAAAAGTCAAATTACTTGGCAACTGAAATGTTTTGCGGGGAACTTTTTTTCCATACTTCTGTAATGGACATGTTATGCATAATCTTCCCAATGCTTCCCTTCTAATGTGTGCTAATAACCCTAATTCTATACCTTACATTAGAAAAAAAAAATCTGTAACACTACCACTACACAAGACACTCAGACACACACCACATAGAAAACCAAACAACTACAACACTAAAGTATCTCATTCCTTAGCTCTTACACTTATTCTAATGCTAACCCACAAACTCTTGCACACTTACTCCAGTCCCCCAATTCCAAAACTTGTGATATGGCCAAAACGTTTTTGACATTGAGATCCCCTAGCACACATTCATATTCCACTCAGACACACACTATATCACACATACACACCACTAAATCTTTCCCCCTTCCTTGCCCTTAGTCTAATCTAACCCTAACCCACAAATACGTACACACACAATCCTACCCCAGAGTCAAAACTTTTGGTATATCTAAAACATTTGCCATTAGAGTCTGCTGATTTCTTACAGAGTTTGCATTCTCAAAATGATTACTTCTCACTGACTTGGACACTGTGACACACTTAACTCTCCTCTCACTCTCAATTCTCCCAGCCACCCCCAACATCATCAACTGTATCACTCCAGTCTCTACTCATAATCCCTCCTACCTCACACCCATTTTAAAGTCATAGCATGGTTTACAAATAACAGCAACACTACATTACAACTAAATGACACTTTATTCCTAACAAATTCTATCTATCCAGTCATAACTCTTGAAACATATAAATAATTCCTGTACAGATTCTACTCTCATCTACTGTGTCATACATACCGCTCAACCTCTTAGCATAAAAAATCTGGACAAAGCCAAAAATAATGGGGAGACAAAGTTCCAAAAATAGGGACAGATTTTAAATATTACTTTTATAAATTTAGAAAGTTGCTAGAATAACAGGTTTTGTGTTAGCATACATTTTTCTGAAGTATATGAAGTCCGAAACTCAAATGACTGGTATTATTTAGTGATCATTTGCCATAAAACCACAAGTCTTATGAGGAACAGATCAAAAATATGAGGCAAAAATATGGACAGTCAAAGACAATTCAGACAGTTGAGAAGTATGGTTTCATATACCAATACTCTAATACCTACACCATAAATACCACATCATTCTTTTTCCAATATATATACTGCTGAAACATTCTTCTCCTACAAATCATTGCTACCTACCTCACACACTAGAAATCTACAACCATCTGGGTTGACACACTGAGCACAATTTTTATCATCATTCCATCATCCTCTTCTTCAAGTTCATACAGTAAGTAATAGTGAGACCACCAGCTCACTTCTTAAGTAACTTCTAAATGATCCCACCCACTACATTCTACATCTTCATTTCTTTCCTCCATGAGTCTCTCATTTAACTGTTGCTTCACTAATATATATTTTATTATGCCCCTCTTTAGGTCCCTAGACACTCCCTACTGCATCTTATATCATAATTTCTACCTTCTTTCTAGGTCACAAGACACTCTGCCTGCACACTTCTTCTGTTACTTCTGTCCATTCTAAATTCAGTGATATCCTGACCATACTACAGCCCACTCAGACTTCTACATCCTGCTTCAAACTTACTTCTCTATCTGGAAAAAGCATTCAACAGAGTAAGCTGGGATTTTATTAGTAGGTCAATGGAAGCATTTGCATTCCGTGATTCAATACTAAGGTTAATTAGGAGGATATATGAGGGATCAGAGGCAAAAAATAAAGTGGGAGGCTTCCTCTCTGATAATTTATGTATGAACAGAGGAACCAGGCAGGGGAGTCCTCTTTCCACTTTGTTGTTTGCATTATATTTAGAACCATTGCCAAAGAAAATAAGGAACTCAGAAATTCAAGGATATAATTGATATGGTAATCAAGAAAAGTTGGCTTTATTTGTAGATGATATTATTTTATATCTCATAAAACCAGAAAAGGACACCTCAGTGTTGTGGAACATTCTGAGACAGTTTCAAATCTTTTCAGGATATAAAATTAATGAAGACAAAACAAAGGATGTGGCTGTAAACTATGTACCCACATATGAATTGGTTTAAAAATACACATATTTATAGGTACATAATAAAATGAATTATTTAGAAGTATGGATTAAAACAAGATTCTGTTATGGCAGCTAACTAAGGATGTGTGAGAAGAGACTAAACAAAAGATAATACAAAAATGGAGAAACTGGAAGCTCTTGTTTATGGATACATATTGCAAGATACAAGCAATGAAAATGTTCTGGTCCCTTTAATTTTATATACAGATCAGACATATTTTTATCAACCAGAAGAGAAGTTGTGGATAGTAATTAATAAAGAGTTGAGGGATTTTATCTGGGAGAGGAAGTAGGTAAGGGACAAATGGGATAAGTTGATCCTTCCAATAGAACAAGGTGGCTGAGGGCTCATATACATAACACAAACATAAAGCTATAATGCATCATGGAAAGGGATTGTGGATGCAGATCCTTAAGGAGAATAATAGCAATCATACAGAATATTATATTCATAATGTAGCAGAAAGTATTCCACAAACTTAGCCAACACAAGAATGGAGAAAGGAGATTCTGACAGTAGGGATGACTGCAATTAGGGTTACAGAGACTAGGGAAGAGGGGGTGGAATTTACTGAAGAAAACTGGCAAATGAACCAAGATATTTGGAGCAAATAACTAGAGAGGGAAAGGTAACAGAATGGGAAGAGGCCAAGAAGACATTTGGACTGCAAGCTAGAGACTGCCTTCCCTATCAGGGACTGGTATCAGGGTATAGGCAAAGAGAAAGGGAGAGGGAAATCCTAAACAAAAGGGTTAATTAGGAAGGCATATAAAATATTGCACAGTATGTATAGGATTTGATCAGCGCAGGATGGAAAAGTTCGGGAAGAGAGACTGGATAAGCAAATCACAAGGAAAATATGAGAGGACATATATATGTCTCCCAAATATGCAACATAGTCTATTTTGTTGCTTGGAAGTATTTGCATAGGTATTTTATACCCCAAAGCAAACTCCAATTATTTTTTCCTTGGGGAGATGGCAAATGTTGGAGGTGTGATGGGGAAGAAAGAGGTAAATGGGTGCATATGTTTTGGGAGTGGAATGAGTTGGCAGACTTTAAAAAGTCTCTACAAAATACTCTGTCAGAAATATTAGGTGAGCAAATAAGTGTAACTAAGGAAATGATTTCTTGAGTTAGGATACATGATCTTACATGATCTTTATTCCCTAGACATAGTAAGGCCTTGATAAGCTTTATTCTGGTGGCCGCTAAAAAACAAATACTAGAACATGGAAATGCAAATCAAAGTCTACACCAGCTGTATTTAAAGTAACGAATATTGTAACAGAGATAAAAGAACTGGCAATGGGATCTTTTAAAAAGGGTAGAGGCTAATTACATAAAAAATGGAAAATGAGGGAACAATACATGCAGAATATTTTGAAGGAGGAGTGCGGTTTAAGGGAAGGCAGTTACTGAGAAATGTATGTAATGATGGATTGATGATAATTATATAAAAGAATATATGTGATGCATATTTTTTGTAACTGTGAACATGTTAACATGGTTTATTTTCTTTTATATAAATGTATGTTTGGCTATGCCTTAAGTGATAATTTAATAAAGATGTTAAAAGAACAAACAACATTTTTTTCTATCTTATCTCATCCTCCTCTTCCTCTCTCTACTGTAGTCCCTGGACCCTTTTACTTTACTTTACTTTTCAGCTTAGGTGGGAGATAGGTTGATTCTTCCCTTAACTCCACACTCAATATAACACTCTGTCCCTCTGTTCCTATCTTTTTCTTTCAAGCTAAGTGTCAGTTGGGCTGGTGTAGGCCCTTTTCTCCTTTCCTAGTTTACAACCAAAGTGGCAGACAGGCTACACTATATCCTTCTTCCTCATTCCCTCCTTCCAGACTAAGTGGCAGTTAGGCTGCACCTTCCTTTTCCTCCTATATTCCTTTTACAGTTCACTCTCTCTGCTTTCTATCACACCCTTTTCCTCCAAAGCATTTGGACCGACCTGAAGCTTGTCTGGTTGATCTCTATTCTTTCCTTCCATCCTAGTGCCATCCTTCCATTTCTGTTGTCTTATCTCTTAATCCAACTCTCTCTGCCTCCCATTTCACCTCCTTCTTCCTACACATAGGGTATGTCAAGTTGATATTTTCCTTCATTTGTAACCTTTTCTTCCTAACTTGTTTTCAGATACTGCTATGTTTTCATTGTGCTATTATGTTCCCCTCCTCTCATCCTTATCCCCTTTTTCAATTTCCACTGAGAATACTGTTCTGTCATTTTTTGACACTACTATGTGCTTACCAAGGATTTATCTATCTAACTTGCTTATTCACCTCTTCCTCAATAGTTGTCTTATTCCAATAGACAGCCTTCCATCGGACTGTAACTTAACTTCACAATGTCTATCACATAACTCAGCTAACATTCCCATATAAATTCCTTTCCAGTTTCAGTCATACACTAAGATGCTTACTTATCTAACTAAAAAAAAGTTACACAAACAAATCTGCTTCAGCAAACTAAACTCATTGCTACCTTTAAGAAATACTTCTGTTATATATTATTTTATCTTCAGCGGAAACTATCCACTCCCTAGACATCCAAACCAGCCCTAGTCCTCTGCAACAATCATTAAATCCTGCAATATCAAATAAACACCTACTATCCCTCAATCTAGCCCATCTCTAACTATACTGTCACGTTATAAAGAACAAGTAGGTCTCTTTGGATGCATAGCTCACAACAGAAAACTGTTATATAATAGTTCTTACTGAGACCTGACTTACAGATTCCTTCAGCCCCTCCACTTGCATCCTAGAAAATTATAGCTTTGGACCTAGTCCAAAAATTGATGTCAGAGTCATGCTTCTAATCAATTAACATGTCTTTCTGCAATCACTGACTCTTCAAAAGCTAACCAAGTTGATGACAAAGCCTCTATTGGAACTGACCTTTTGGTAACTAATGCTGACTGGAAAGTTGATGAATTTCGGAACAAGCAATCCTATGATATGCATCAGCTTTCCTCCTCTGTTCCCCTCTGGGGGTTTCTGCTGCAAAAATAAGCCAGTGAAATGCAAGTACTCCAGTCTCTTAGCCTTTCACTTCTCTGTCATGATCTCCCTGTATATTCTACTCTCCAGTGAACCAAACCCACAGTAACAAAGACCACACACCCAACTCTGCCTCCTACTCCTTGTCCTCCTTACTTCTGACAGTGCAACTTCCTACAACAGCCACACTACTACATATATCACTATCCTACAGCAGTTACACTACTAAATGTATCACTATCCTACAACAGTCACACTACTACATATATCACTATCCTGCAGCAGTTACACTACTAAATGTATCACTATCCTACAACAGTCATACTACTACATATATCACTATCCTACAGCAGTTACACTACTAAATGTATCACTATCCTACAACAGTCACACTACTACATATATCACTATCCTGCAGCAGTTTCACTACTAAATGTATCACTATCCTACAACAGTCACACTACTACATATATCACTATCCTACAGCAGTTTCACTACTAAATGTATCACTATCCTACAACAGTCACACTACTACATATATCACTATCCTGCAGCAGTTACACTACTAAATGTATCACTATCCTACAACAGTCATACTACTACATATATCACTATCCTACAGCAGTTACACTGCTAAATGTATCACTATCCTACAACAGTCACACTACTACATATATCACTATCCTACAGCAGTTACACTACTAAATGTATCGCTATCCTACAACAGTAACACTACTGCATATATCACTATCCTACAGCAGTTACACTACTACATATATCACTGTCTTACAGCAGTTACACTATTAAATGTATCACTATCCTACAACAGTCACACTACTACATATATCACTATCCTACAGCAGTTACACTACTAAATGTATCACTATCCTACAACAGTCACACTACTACATATATCACTATCCTATAGCAGTTACATTACTAAATGTATCACTATCCTACAACAGTCACACTACTACATATATCACTATCCTACAGCAGTTACACTACTAAATGTATCACCATCCTACAACAGTCACACTGCTACATATATCACCTTTCTCAGAAGCTTGTTCAGTCTATAGTTTTGACCAAATGGGTTTTGATGTGTCTATCTTTCATCAACAAAACTATATTAAAAGCAGTCCATTATTTTTACAGTTTCACATAGCAGATTTCTTTGTAGAATGGGATCTTTGATTACCAAACAAGCATTTTGCTTAAAATAAATAGCAGGATACTTTTCACAAGGACTGTCACAAGTGATTGTACTATATAATGTGTTTAAAAACAAAACATAAAGTATCAATAAATCAGTTATGTAAAAACACTTAAAATAGCTTATTATAGTGTACCAGATATATATTTCTATTGTTCTGGTATTATAACAGGTCTTGCAGTATTGATGAAAAGGAATGAAGGCAAACATTAAGCAGCAACCTTTTAAACTTGTGGTAATGCTATGAACTAAAGGTTGTCTGGTTCACAGCTGCATCAACTTAACCTTTACACTTTATATATACTTCTGTACATGTTTCTGACAACTAGGAATTGCTGGGGTCTGTGCTTATTGCTGTGGGTTATAGTGGGTCAGTGTAGTGGTACAGATAGTGTTGCTAATGCTACTTTGGGTTAGTTTGTTTAATATTGGCTTTGCCTAGAATAACTTCACTGAGCTCTGGTATCTCAAATGTTGGTCAGCTGCAGATAAGGGGAAGGGCTGGAATGGGTATTGCAGTGTAACACATATGACTCACTGGAGCTGAGGTTCAGAGTACATCAACTCAGAGAATAAACATAGATCTGAATTGGATTTCAGGATTTCTGCTCTTTGCTGTGTGAAACAATATCTGGCCTGTCATTTTTTCCTGTTCTTGTTTTTCTGTTTTTTATTCTGGTATATTCATGGCTCACTCATCTTGTTCTTTGATCTACCCTTACATGAGATTGTTGACACAAAGGCACTTGTGGGCAGAGATAATTCTGTTTGAAGTGAGGCCTGGCTTGTAGGTACCTGTGATCAGGTTCAGTGATTTCCTGGTCTCTTCTCTGAAGACTCTTTCAGCTACTTCCAATGTGGGTTCCCCAGCACTACTGGGTGTAGCTCTCCCAGGCCGCTGTTCCTTCATAGACCTCATCTCTGTGGTCGTCCAATGAAGAGCAGTAATAGAAGTGAGGAAGAAAAGCCTTCCTCCTAAAGAGAATATATATTTTTTTTGCTTATTTTTAGCTCCCTGCAGCTATCAGCTTCGCCCTGGGTCTCTCTTCATCCACAAGGTCTACCAAACCCAAGCAACCTTCCTTGGACTATCTATGACACATGTTAGGGGATGGTGAGGAGACCAAGGTACAGAGAGCAGTATCATAATGCTGCCAAGGAGTGTTTTCTTCCTACTTCCCACTTCTTACACCACTCAGTAACACCCAGTGGTGGGTGGCAGTAGACATTAGCACTCCACTATCTCTCACATTTGCAGGGTGCTGATATCAACAGGGCACCCTGCCCACTCACAAGCAACACAGCACAGTTATTTCACCACTATCTATAAGATAAACCTGCTACATAAATGTGCCTTGAGCATGACTGCCTACTTGCCCAAGATGGGAATGCCCATCCTCTCTGCCTGCACTGTCAATTGCCCAAGCTGCTAATCAAGTTTAGATTAGCTGTGCCATTGGCAGGTTTTTATCCCTCACGCTAAGTGTTTTCTTATATATTCAGCTCAGAGCTATAGGAACGGCATAGCAGATGGGTCTGCAGCCCTGGGTGTCAGGTTGCAGGTGCACCAACAGTGTAAAAATGTATATATTTTTAAATGTTTTATGATAACTTACTATTTTAATTTTTATCATCTTCCCTCACCTCCCATGAGCATTCGTGATGCTTGAGATCCCTGCCCCTCCTGGACTAAAAGGACTGATGGCTTATGCCTTTGCTTAAACAACATCTCAGTCAGTTGTGAATACGCTGATGCTCCTCACCTGGTGAGGGTTCCTTTATCTTCAGCTTTAAGGTCTCTCTCCATATATCCTTCATCTTCTTTTCCATAGCTGAATTACCTCTACCATTTCTACACATTAACTTTTCAGTCTGACCATACACTCATCTACCATATCTTATTATGCTACCATATTCCACCTACTTCAACATCAATAGCCAGCCCTTATCTGCACTACATCTTGAAATCACCCTCTATAATGACTATAGCTCCTATGCGAACTCTCATCTATCCACACTCACCCCCCCTTTCCATATTTTACACAAGTCATATCCCATAAGTCTTTAAGTTTTTACACGTCATATTTTTCTCTCTCCAGTATCCCCCTTTTTTCTGTCTCACATCAAACTCCATATTCCCTTCATATGCATTTGGTAAGTTTTTCTAACCCCTGTTCTGTATGATGGGTAACAAATCTGTCAGACAGTCATACATACTTTAGTCTGCGATGTGATATGGTTTGCACACTATAAACTGAGATGAATAATTTGCTGAATAGCTGTTAAAGATTTTTTTTTTTAGTGAAATGAACTTTAGCATTGTTAATTATGTATTCTGCAAGTTTTATTATTGTAAATGCATCTGTTTATTATATGTAGCGAAAATGAAAATGTAAAATAATTTCTTGGAACTTTTCTCCCTGGACCTCCATTGAAGATGGGCCTTGCACAGTCTGACTTTCCTAGTAAACAAAGACAAATAAACAAACAAACAAACAAACAAACAAACAAATAAATAAATGCCACACTAACTTGTAACCTAGCAACTCTTTCTGTTTGTATTTGCGGCCTGCCTCCTACTGGATGAATACAAAGTATGATAACATAAGAGCATTATTCAGACAACTAACTTTTTAGCTGATGTTTATGTGGATAATTCAGCAATTATTCTGTACAGGCAGGGAGAGAAGTGACTCGTTTGAATAGTGAGAAAATCTTGCTTGATATTACTGTCATGCTCGCTCAGTCAGTTCAAAACAGGCAACAATGACAACTAATACATGTCTGTATATGCATCAACAGAGCTTGTATCATAAAGAACTGTAAACAGTTTCCGTTTAAAACTTTTAAAAGTCTTCAAACACATGGGAGCAGTTAAAATGCTATTTAGCTAAAATGGTAATGGTACTAGCAGCAAAGTCATAGCGAGGGTGGAGAAACAGGTCAACAGCTTCAGAAATGCTCAAGCACACAGATACCTGGGCCTGTTATTGAAGTCTCATTTGAGTGGGTAGCCATGGATCTTTTAGGTTCATTGATAAAATCTAGTAATGACCACCATACATTGTACTAATTATTGAGTGTGTCATTATATCTCTTGAAACAGTATCCTGTGAGAAGCTAATGGTAAGTCAACAGCCAGACAACTAGGGCTGCTTTTCTCCAGGATCAGGATTCACAAAGAAATTCTCATAGATTAGAGAACCCCATTTATGTCCAAGGTAAAGCACTGATGTTTTAAAATCAAACAATTAAGAACTTCAGTCAGTGTACCCCCCTCAAACTGACTGGTTAGTAGATGGCTTTAGTAAAATTCTGAACTCTATTCTAAAGAAGACCATAAAGAGGATGATAAGAAATTGGATCATTAACTTATTTACCTCCACTTGCTGTAACTGAGGTGCTCCAAGCTTTAACAGGATTTATCTAATTTGAGTTACTGTACATTAGACATATTTGAGGTTTGCTCGACACAGAAAACAAGAATGGGAAAAAAGCACGTTTGATAGTGTGACAGCAAATTTACAAACTTGCAGGATAAGTTACAAATTGCTATGCCGACAGTTAAGGAGCAAAAACAAACTGCACAAGGGATGCAAAAGAGGGTATATAATAAAAATGCCAGGCTCAGAGAGTTTAAAATGGGGGGAAAACCTTAGCATTAATTCCCTCTGTTGAAAATAAGTTTTCAGCAAGATGGCAAGACCCTTTCAGGTATTAGACAAAATGAACAAAATTAACTACAAAATAAGACAAACTGGAAATACAAAACCAGGGTAGATATGTCACATAAATGTGTTAACCGGTGGAGGAAAGCTGAAGCTTCTGTGGTCCTCCTGGGAGATAACACAGATAATATCTGTCACAACTGTTCAATAGATAAAGCATGATCTTATTGCCCTGAAGCAAGAAGTAAAGGAGTTTTTACTAAAGAAAGAGATGTTTTTATGTTACCTGGTAGAACAGAGTTAATACAACACTACAATGAACCTAGGCCAGAGTAGGATAAGATAAACCTAAAACCATATAGGATAGCAGAGTCTGAAAGAAAAACAATAGGTGAAGACATAAAACAAAAAAATGCTTAAACGTGTACTGAGGAGTCCCATAGTGAAAGGAACAGTCTGATTGTGTGGGCCTCTAAGTCAGTAAGACTCCACAACATTTTATGACATCCAAAAACGGAAAGACAAAATTTGACAATTATCCATTGCCCAGAGAGGATGAACTCATAGACATGCTAGGCAAAGCACTTTTTTTGACCATCCTAGATTTAAGGAAGTGGTACTGGTAGCAAGACAGCATTATTTCCACCCCTGAGGATCCATTTCATTATATTGCTTTTAGTGGTGGCTGGTTTTTGCAAAGCAAGGGAGGGGGATGCATGATGCAGCTAAATCATCTAATGACCATTCCCTGTGATCAAACAACAGATGCAGTCATTCATTTTCATCCACTGACCGTCTCAGTATGTAGCCACTCATTATGGCCACTATACTGACTACATGCATCTTACATGTTTGATTGCAATCAACAAGGGCAGCCTTAGGTAAAATAGAGCACTAGCAAAGGACTACATGTACCCTCCTGTTGTACACTAGTCCCCCCTGCACTTACCTTGTAGGGTCTGTATTATGTGATCGAGCATTAAGGTGACTGAAACCTAAACATTGACCCGTAAATGTTGAACCTTTAAAACTGCGAATGGCCATAAAATAATGGGGGAACAAAGGCACAAAATACTGAATGATTTAAATACTGATTTTATAAACTTAGAAAGGTACATTTTGTACAACTTAATATGTATTTATTATATTAGTAATGATGTACTTAAAACTAGTTTTTGATTAAAATTTTTTCTTAATAATATATAAAATTTTTTTAATACTCTGAATTTAAAGTCAATTAAGTGAATAGTCTTAAACATCAATTCTAATATTCTTAACTGATGTGTTTATTATTGTTATATATATATATAAAAAAGTAGTCATAGGAATAGTTTTATGAGGCCACTGATTAAGTAAGAAGTTCAGAATGAAATAGTTGATTTTTTTATTTATTAATCTATATTACAATTATATTATTATCCAGACATATTTATAATTAGAGGAGAATTATAGAGAGAGTTTATTTAGCGTTTTTATATTGAATTTCATAATGTTTTATATTAAATTCTAAATGATTATATTTAAATTCCATATATTTTTTTTATAATTAATAATTTTTATTTATAATTAATTTTAACATTACTTCTGTACTATATACAATAATATATAATAATTATATATAAAAGTATATAGTTTTTTAAATTTTAAACTATTATAACTAAAATCATTTAAAAATTTAAACTCAAATCCGAAAATTATTAAGCCATCAAGAATAGAATATTAATACAAGAATCATAATAATATAATAAAACAACAACAAGAAATAATGTATAAAAATAAGGTTTCTCACCTCATATATAGTGTCTATAGATGCTAGAAAGCTAAGAAAGCTGAAAACTTATTCTAAGAGAGAGAAGAAGACTATAAGAAATAGTATGAAGAATTATATATAGAGAATATATGTTAAGTTTTAAACTATTAATCAAAAGCAGTTTCAAGAGCCTAATAGCGTTTGAAACTTTTTAAGATTATAAGCTTAAAACTAATAGCAAAACTATGTATTTTTATTAAATGATTTATAGAAAATGTTAAAATTTGAAATGTTATATATATTATGTTTTATATATATTATATGATTATATATATATATTTTTTTATTATTATATAGATTTGTTTTTTATTGTTTATTTTTATGTTTATGTACATGTTTTTTGTTTTACAATTTAGGACATTAAATACAATAATTATCGTGAAATATTAAAATGAAAGCGTTTGATATGAAATGATGAACTAATGAATGAAATAAAAAAAAAAACTTAGAATGTTTAACAATGAATAGATGAAAGTTTATGAATGCAGTTAGAAGGTTAAATTAGATTATAATAGATTTTGTTATATATAATGAGATAGATGAATGTATAATTTGCATAAAGTCCTGGAGAGAATGGAGCTAGTCCTATGTGACTAAAATATAATTGATGTTATATATAATTGAGTTTTAATTGATATAATTAAGAACAATTTAGATTGATCAAAAGGTATCAGAGACTTGTGTTAGTAGATCTGATGAAGCGTGCATTTAAGCTATGGAATATCTTATCTTTTACTTCTTAAAAGAATTCTATTGAATTATTTTGACTATCTGAAACTTAGAAAGTTGTTAGAATAACAGTATTTGTGCTAGTATGTATTTTCTGAAGGATATGAAGTCTGAAACTCAAATGCACATCTTTATTTAGTGGCTTCAATTCTCAGTGATTTGTCAGAAAACCACACATTTTATGATGAACAGACCAAAAATATGAGGCAAAAATTTGGACATTTTGCAAAAATCTGGAACGTTGAGAGGTATGGACCAAAATCAGGAACAGCTATTGCCTTTGTCTATTTAGAAACTTGATAGCATTCATTTATTTTCTGAAAACTATTAAGTGCACAATCCCTATTGATTTGCCAGGAAAAAAAACATAAACATTATGAGGTACAGACCAAAATATGACACAAAACATTGCAGACATTCTGCAAAATTCAGGGATGTTGAAAACAAAGACATGCTAATCAATTACAGCCATCTGTATGACCGTGACTGTATACTCAGGTGATTGGTTCCAATAAATGAGTGAGTAAATACATAAACAACTGCCATGCAAGAATTTATCCTCTCATCTCACGACTGTCAGAGTATAGCATGCAACTTAGTGCACCTCCCCAGACCAAAATACCTCTCAACATCTAAGCTCAAGAATCAAACAGAACATTAAAAAAGAATAGCAGACAGAGGACCAAAATCAGGGGCAAATATTACCTTCACATACTTAGAAAGTTGCCAGAATGACTTTGCACAAAGATTGTTAAGTTTGAAACTCAAATGTCTTGTCTTTATTTGGTGACTACAATGCAGTCCCCCCGATCTGCCAGACCACACATTTTTTGTTAAAAAACAGATATGCCCAAGTTACTAGAATAGCAGTTTTGGCATTAGCATGCATTTTCTGAAGGATATGAAGTCTACAATTCAAATGTTT
The DNA here is from genome assembly GCF_019279795.1 of Protopterus annectens. Taxonomy (NCBI): domain Eukaryota; kingdom Metazoa; phylum Chordata; order Ceratodontiformes; family Protopteridae; genus Protopterus; species Protopterus annectens. The sequence goes on along the minus strand of NC_056734.1, from coordinate 513,118,265 downwards.
GTCATTATTTAGTGATTTTTAATCCACAATGATTTGCCAGAAAACCACACATTTTATGAGTAACAGACCAAAAATATGAGCCAAACACCTGGTCATTCTGCAACATTTTGGCAGTTAAAAGTTATGGTGCAATCTCCACTGATTTACTAGACCACTCATTAAGGAAACAAAAATATAATTTTAAATTAGGGACAGTTGAGAGCTTATGTAACCTCTCCATAAATTAAAAAAAACAGAATATGATGCATAAATGACATAAGGGCAGTTGCAAATTTATATGCCCCCATCCGTCCATCTGCCCATTCACTGACCCATATTTACATTCATTTACAGAAACACACATGCACACTCACACATACACATGTACATACATGCACGCACACACAAACACAAACCTTTTTTCTGTATCCTTGCAGTAGCAGGAAGAGTGACTATGTTCTTGTGTTCTCACATGCTAACTACTTTATTTTTTATTTCCTCAGGCTTTCTCAGTCACCTCGGCAGCCTGAGGCACTAAGGAAGGCTCCAAGCTGCCTCATGCAGCAGCCCAGTGAGATGCACCTTGAGCGATGCCTCTCTTAGTGTCAAATGGAGCCAAGAAAACATGACTGAAAGTCAGGAAATCTGTTTCAAAATAGCTCAGCAATCAAAATAAGACAATTTTGTGTTTTCCTTTTCTTTCTTTTTTTTTTTTTAGATTTGGATCTCCTTGGAGCTCTGTGCATGAATTGAGTTCTAAGGCACAGAAATAAATCAAAACGTCTACTATCATTTTGATTTAAAACTAATAGTTCACTTTCTTATTCAGTTCCACCCATTTTTTTCTGTTTTAGCTGGGGGGGCCTGTACCCCAGTAGTCAGTACCATGAGCTGCCCCAACTGTTTTATATTTTTCACTTCACAAAGGTCTTTCCACTTTTAAAAGGCTCATAGATAAAGTTCTGAAACCTCATACCCAGCTTAGATGTATACCTTGAGAAAAGCATCATGTATTCAGTATATAGGGAGTCACATTTATCCAAAGTGCAGGCTGTGCTGGACTCTTTAAGACAGGCAGGGCTTAAGAGCCAATGCTGCCAAACGTGAGGTCTGTATGACAGAAGCCAGATACTTGGGGTGAGTGGTTGAATAATGGATAATTAAACCTCAAAGAAATAAAACAGAAGCTGTCAAAAATGCTCTGTTCCAATACCATATGATATGTAAAAGCATTTCTAATGGTAGCAGGCTACTACATAAAATTTGTATCTATCTTTGCTATCATAGCCTGTCTTCTGACAGACCTTACAAAAGATAAGGTACCTATCTACCAGTAAATCAAAAAATAGGAACAAGAAACCAGTAAATCAGTCACAAATGGCAATGGCAATGGCAAAAGCAAAGCAAATCAAAAGACCTCAGATGCGACAATAAATGTTGAATCCAGCTGGATTCAACATTTATTGTCGCATCTGAGGTCTTTTGATTTGCTTTGCTTTTGCCATTGCCATTGCCATTTGTGACTGATTTACCTATCTACCAGTACTGTAGCTTGTGCAAGGTAAATGAGGCAACAGCAACAGGTGCAAAGTGTTAGATGGCACAATCTGATCAGCCAACCATCATCCCGATTGCTCTTAGTGCAATACCGAGTTTTAAAATCCAGTATTGCATTTGCAGTCAAATATGAGTGTTATAGTGCTCTGTATGTGGTCTAACTACAGTTTGCTACAGTTTAAATGTAAAAAAAATCTTTTTTTAATTAAAACCTGAGGGTTGTAGTGCTCACTGCAGGATATAAACAGTAGCAAGACAGTTTGCCACACTTTAAAAGAGAAACATGCCCTAACACTCAGTGTACGGTATAAACTGTAGCAATTGTTTGTTACAGTTTTGAACTAAAACCAGAGTGCCATAATGCCCCTTGAAAGTTATAAATTATAGCAACTTTTTGCTACATTTGTAGCAAACAAATTGCTACAACTTAAAAAATATTATTATTATTATTTACTCTAATGTAAGGATGGAAGGTTGGGGGCAGGGTAAAGAAACAGGACCTGAATGGCTGGGACATGAAGGGGTGTGTTTCCTGTATCTGGTCACCTGGCTGGTGTGCCAGTAAAAGGAACATACTTTTTTTTGTTCTTGAATAGCTTGGGGTGGCATGGATTAGGTCCTTTTTTTTTTTTTTTTTTTTTTTTTGCTTTTCACATGAAAAGCTGAGGGGATGGGTTACTGGTTTCTAGGACCAGCACAGAGTGTTGTTTGAGCCAGTTATCCTTCTGCTATCCACATAAGGTGGATGTCAGAAGGAAATGAGGCTTTTAAATAAAGTAAAAGCTACCTTGTATTCAGAGCCAGTTTTGATTGCTCCTGACATTACTTTATTGTTTGTTATGTACACCAATGCTTCCAATGTACGGTTGAAAAATATGTTTATCTCAAGAAATAGATGGTGAAGAACATCCTTTTGCTACCTAAGTTGGAAGCTAGGTAGATCAGAGTCAAAATACTCTGCAATGAATGAGAATGTCTCACCGTTAAGTGGGCACTAACTTCTTTACAATTATTATTTACCACAATTTAGCTTTATTATGGTAACTGACATGCACCCCTGCAGTGGTTGTACAAACAACAAGGAAATTGTCAGAGATTTGGGATGCATGGCTAGGCTTAAAAAGGCCATCGTGGCCGTTAGCTTGGTAAACACCTATGAACCTATGAATCTAAATAAACACCAAATTGTGTAGATGGGCTTTGTCATTACAGCTTTTTTATTTCATTGTTAGGCAACAGCCCGAAGAATGTGGATGGGTTATCCCAGTCCTGTAACTCATTCCATTCATTACAGAGACTTGGGTTCTGTGCTGGGATTGGAGGTCATTGTGACACAATTGTAGTTTCACTCATAAAGATGCTGTAGATATATATACTATATATTATGGTAAGAGCTTGATGGTAGTATGTACTGTATAATCAGCATATTACGATAGTCAAAACCCGTAATAGGATAGTCTAATGCAAATCATTTGTAAAAGTACTCAAGCACTTATAGCCACAATGTCAGAAATGTTTGCCTCTCATATTGAGAGATTTTGAGGCAGAGAGTAGAGACTATACATCGTGACCAAAAGAAGTTGCGGAAATATAAGAATTGCTGAAAGTGCTGAGGATATACTCATGTAGTACCAGGAGCTGATTTATAGCAGATCTGTCAAATGCTATAAATGTCAAGTTCCTTTCACAGACTTCAAAAGTGGGCTAGCAAACACATAGAAGAACTGTAAGTATACAGAACTGTGTTAAGCAGAGTGTGTTGAATTTTAAGTTGGGAAAGAAATGATTCTTAGTTCAGTGGTTGACTATAAACTGACTGGTAGATCATTTGTTTCTTCTCGCTATGTAGGTGTTGCAAGCAAATACTGTTTCTCTTTAGAACAAGACTGGAAGAAGATAATACACAATAAACAGCAAGACTACATGTTTTAATAAAGATTTACGTAAAACAATATGAATAAACAACTGCAAAAACAGACAAGAGTAAGCACTCTAAATCTGTACAGTAATGAGTTTTTAACACATTACAGATTAATGTGCCCAGTGAACATGTTGTAAGCAACAGGTGCAATGCTGATAGGTAGTTACAAATTAAGTACTCAATAGTACAATACAAATAAGTTAACTATAACAGAACCATCCAAGACTCCATCTCTGACGAACAATCTTTCAATCACCTGTTTTAAATACTGTGATGACCGTGCCCTGGCCCAGCAATCAAGGAGCCTCAATCCTCACCACTAACACCAGGGAGGTCATCTCACAGAAGAGGAAAGGATAACTAATACACACAGTAAAGTACAATGTCCCTTAAGTGCACACAGAGATCACAGTCAGTCTGGGGCTGGTTGCTCCCTTGCTCACCAGGTCCCAAATAAGACTCCCCACTGGCACAGCTATAAGGTCCAGGTCTCAGCCTAACTGGGCAAGCTAAAACCTCCAATACCCTCTCTGTCCAACCAGTGCTTCATGTCTCTGCCAAGTAGCTGACACAACACACTCCCTCTTAAACTGATCTGCCAATGCCCATAGCATGGACTTGATTGTAGAGCTTAACCTCTCAACAAGACCATTAGTTTGGGGATGGTAAGGGGTGGTCTTCATGTGCTTCATCCCACAGGACTTCCACAGACAAGCCAGCAGGTCTGACATAAAATTGGCACCTCTGTCAGACAGTATTTCCTTTGGGAAACCTACCCTGCTGAAAATCTCTAGCAAAGCATTTGCCACCTTCTCGGCCTCAATGGAGGACAAAGCCACTGCCTCAGGGTATCGTGTAGCATAATCTACAATCACTAGGATATACTTTTTCCCTGTGGAATTTGGGGTACTCAGAGGACCCACAATATCCATAGCTACCCTCTGAAATGGCTCCTCAATCACAGGCAAAGGCATCAAAGGAACTCTCACCTTTTCTCCTGCCTTGTCTAACTTTTGGCACCGCTCACAGGACCTGCAGTACCCTGTTACATTTCTGGAAATTTCAGGCCAATAGAAGTTTTGCATAATACACCTCTTTGTATGTTTTATGGCCACATGACCTGCAAAGGGAATATCATGGGCTATGGCTAGAAGCGCCAGACGGTAAGCTCTAGACACTACCAACTGCTGTACTCTCTCACCTTCTAGCCCTCCCTCAGGTGTCCACTCTCTGTACAGCATCCCTTTGTTCCAGTATACAGATTCCCCCTTCCCTTGAGAATCAGGTGCCTCCCTAGCTACCTGCCTCAGGCCTTGCAATGTAGGGTCTGAGAGCTGAGCCTGTCTCAAGTCTCTCCTTGTAACCTTTCCCAGCTCCCCTTCTACAGGAAGTCTGGCATCCTCTGACAGTGGTGCCTCACTGTCAGCCTGGGTACTACTACTCACCTTTACCTTTGCAGTTACCCTGTCCAAGGGAACATCAGTATCCACAAGCAGATGTGGCTCACATTCAGTCTCACTGTTACAGTACAGCTCACTCCCTGAAGTAACCACCTCAGCAGTCCTGGCTGCAGGTAGACATTTTGTCTTTCGCACTTACTGCCTCCCTCATCTTTGGTTCCCCACCTTGCCTCCGTGGACATCTATATGCCACATGGCCCTCTAGTTGCATTCAAAACATTTAACCCTAGCTCCTGGACATGTACCTGGACTAGTTGCTTCCCCTGCTACTGTCAGATTCTGTTGGGGCAGTCTGTGCTGCCCACCATGGGTTCCTTTCATCCCATGAGCAGTACTGGGGGTCCCTTTCCTGTGCAGGGCTGCCCTTCTTGCTAGGTATAGGTCTCCCTTCTTCCCCAACTCCACTGAAGTAACACATTGTCTATCAGCTAATCAGATCCTCATGTCCTCAGGCAAAGTGCTAAGGGCTTGTTCCCTTACCAAATGGTCTACCAGCTCTTCAAAAGTGGTGATCTGACATTCACTCACCCAGCTATGAAAATAAGTGCTCAGTTCAACAACATATTCTTATACATTTTCATCTGCCTTGCGTCTATGCTCAAAACTTTTTCCTATACATTTCAGGTGTTAGCTTAAAACATTCTAATAAATGTCTTTTTACAACAGTATAATCAAAACAGTCAGTGTCATGCATTTTTGCTAAAGAAGTTACAGCTTTACCATGGAGTAAGGGGGTCAGGAACCATACCCAGAGCCTTTGGTCAACTTCATACTGTTTACATACCCGCTCAAACATATGAATGAAGCTTATCCCACTTTTTAAACTGTGGAAGAAATTTACTGACCTTTTGTGCTTCTGGGGTCCAATTACTCCCTCCCCCATTACCTCCATGACTCTGGCGAAGAGTCAGCATTTCCCCTCTCATGCCTCCTCTGCTGTTCATTTTCCTCAGCTTGTAGACTCCTCATCTTCTCGGCTGCTTCTAGTTCCATACGCCTGGCCTCCAACTCAAGTCACTTTAGCTCCAGCTGGATTTTTAAGTCCACTGCAGAAAGGTTGAGCTGTCCATTCTCCAAGGATATTGTATCTCCACTGTCAGTCTGATTGTCCTCCAGGCTACTGTTTTCTGATGCAGCTGTAACCAAGGCTGCAATCAGGTCTGATTTAGTCAGGTTTCCATGCACCAGTCCCCCAGCCTGGCACATCTCCGCCAGCTGGCTCCTTGTCAGCTTTCCATACTCTTCTGCTGACATGCTGCCTGCTCACCCTGACTAACATTAAGCTAACAAAAGAAATAAAACAATTGTGATCTGAACTCTGAGTATACACTGCGTGGCTGTTTTAGAATACAAAACACTTTTAGAGATCACTGTACATAAGCTACAGGAATTCGCTCTACCCACACCACTACAAGCCAATTAGTATGTGAAGTAGATCCCACCACTGCCAAACACTTGTGATGACCGTACCCTGGCCCAGCAATCAAGGAGCCTCAATCCTCACCACTAACACCAGGGAGGTCGTCTCACAGAAGAGGAAAGGATAACTAGTACACACAGTAAAGTACAATTTCCCTTAAGTGCACACAGAGATCACAGTCAGTGTGGGGCTGGTTGCTCCCTTGCTCACCAGGTCCCCAATAAGACTCCCCACTGGCACAGCTATAGGGTCCAGGTCTCAGCCTAAATGGGCAAGCTAAAGCCTCCAGTACCCTCTCTGTCCAACCAGTGCTTCATATCCCTGCCAAGTAGCTGACACAACACACACACACTTTGAAATAAGTATTTATCCAACTGTGCCCCTTTACCCAGACTATACAGTAGTAATTACCGCCACCACCCAGTTAATAATATCAGCTACTAAAAGGCCCTTAAAAGGGTGTCCAATTATTACTGTGCAATATTAATATCCAATGGTAGTATGACTAACAGTCAAGGCTTACTTTAGAGTGGCCTATTACAATAACCTCTAAAAATATGCACTGTACTCTAGAGCTTATCTCTACACAAATCAGCCACATGTAGAAGGTTTTACAAATAATAATAAATAATTAAAACACAAGACAAAACTACTACACCACAGAGATATCTAAGAGTTCAGAAATCACACAGAAACTTAAAATAATACAGTAGGACAGGTCTGATTTCAAAGAAAAATACCTAATTAATCTTTACTAGCTTTAACTGTTCCTACAAGAAATCACAGTGCTAAAACTTACATGTGAGCACAAGGCAGAGTGCTGATAAGTTAGATATCCAAGATCAAAATGCTCCAAGTCTCTTGTGAGAAATAGTATTTAAACATTACTAACAAACATGTCTCTGAGGCCATCCCAAATTACATAATTTTTGACTCTTAGGTTTTCCCAGTATTCATATTGCATCATCTTAACACCTGGTCTGAGTTCTCAGGCCACAAACTGCATTATTTATCAATCTGCACAGAAACTTACAGCAATAGAAGACATTTCACATGTATATTCTAAAAGAATCCAGAGCAATAAAGCACATTCCATATCTAAATTCTGGTCATAAACTTTAGCCTTAAAACAATGGGCATGAAATCTTCATCCAGCTGCCCTGGAGCTGAATTCTAACATGAAAGGGTACAACATGCTTCACTGGGCCAGTAGAGTGCAATGTTGTCACATATTTTGCAGTTCCATATTTCACAGTATTCTTTACACTCAAGAAACATGCCCGTATTTTACATTTATTTACAAATGTCAGAATTATATATCAAATTCTATTTGACTAGGCTGGCAGCCTTCACCCATCTCTCCCCAATCGTCACAAATACATTCTGCTTTTTGACTGTTTCTTTGGGTTTATCTCAATTTTGAAAAATAATTTCAATTCTCTAATGTACAGACCAAACTTACAATGAATTGGCTACTCGATTAATTCAATAAAAAACATACTTTTTGAGGATGCTATTACTATAACTCTGTGAATGATCTACTTTACATTTTTATCCCTTCCTGGCATAGTTCTCAATAATCAGGGACAAAAAAAGAATCATGGCCAAAGCCAAAAATAACGGGGGTACAATGGTCCAAAATCAAGGACCATGTATAAATATTACTGTAATCCACTTAAAATTTTAATAGAAAAACAGACTTTGCATAAACATATATTTTCTGAACAGTAAGAAGAAAGAAAATCTGATGTACATCATTATTGACTGTCTTTAAATTTTACAAGGGTCAGTGCAAAAATATGAGGCAAAGTCAGGGAGAATTGAGAGATATGATCCTTGGTCTCACTGCAAATGTTTGATGTCTTTTCACATCAGGATGCACCTTTTGCTATAAATTTGCAATTTTGTTCTTGTTTCTTTTGTTTTTCCTTCATAGGCTGTATGTAATGTCACATATTTTGGGTACTATATCAAGATGACAGTCTATACAACAGCAGTGTTGTCCATTTCATTGCTAGAAAAAAAATCATCTTTAATATTTAAATTCAAAATGTAGGCACTATTTAATGTCCTTTTAACATTCATTTTGATGTTGTTTAGGAAATATCACATAAATGTATCTGTCTGAATGTCAGAAGGCTACTTATTGATACGTAATACTTATTTACAGTTGACCTTCAGACAGATTTGTTATTAATACTTCATAATATTATTATTATTATTATTATTATTATTATTATTATTATTATTATTATTATCATCATCATTTATCTTTTTTGCATTGCTGTTGGTTAGCACACAATGATCCAACTGGGACCTTCTGAGCTCAGCCACCAAGTGTCCTGGTCACCCTGCTGTGAACAGCAGGTACAGGTAAGGAACAGGAGCCCCGCAGGAGTTTTGACTCCTTTTTCTGGGGGACTTCAACCTAGATTGGTTCACCTGTATATCAGAACCACCAAGTAATCTAATAAATCTCCATGGCTACCAGCAGCTAGTCCAAATTCCAACTAGGTGTTATAAAAAATCTAAAAGGGAATCCATCCTTGACTGGGTCCTAACTAGCAACCCCACATTGTACCCTCACACAGGCAGTCTCCCAGACACCTTAAGTGACCACAACATAATATACTTTATACATAGTAGAACAAGCATATGCAAAACCACTAACTATATATCCACTAGAAACACAAAAAAATTCTCTCCTGGGGTCCTCAAAACATTACTGTGTAACTATGACTGGACCCCCCCCCTAAAAACCCTCCCACTTGACCAGGCTGTAGCATATTTCAACAAAACATTTCTACAACACCTAGACACTGTCGCTCCATTGCACAAAATCAAGGTTAGAACCTCTACAAACCCCTGGCTCAGTAAAGAAACCAAACAAATCCTCAAGTCCAGAGACACTGCCTGGCTTTACTATCAAAAAAACAAAGAAACACAAAGCCTAACTAAGTATCAAGAACTGCGCAACCGTGCAAGAAAATGCATTAGGCTGGACAAAAAAATCCTACTACACAACATTACAAACTAAATACCAACACAACCTGCAAAAATTTTGGAAAAATGTAAACTAGCTACTAAAATCCACCCAAAAGGCTGCCCCCAAACCAACCACCCCTGACACTAAAATTCCCATCGAAACACAATTCAACTCCCACTTTATGAACTCAATTCTATCCTTAGTATCACAGGACATTTCCTTCCTCACTATCCCCCCCAACACAAATAACACTAATACAAGCTTTACCCTCAAAACAGTTTCCACCACTTCAATCAAAAGCATGCTCTCCAAACTAAAAACCTCATCAACAGCAGCCGACCTACCCCCCGGCTATTTCTTGAAACTTACAGCAGATGCTATTGCTATCCCAGTCTCCACTCATAAACAGATCAATTGTTGAAAACTATGTGCCCAAACTCTGGAAAATATCCTATGTTACACCCATACATAAAGGCAGGACCTCCACTGAACTTAATAACTACAGACCCATTGCTTTACTCTCCCCCTGGCTAAAATCCTAGAAAAATGCATCCATACCCAGATGCTAAACTATCTCCTAGACTGCAACATCCTGTCACCTACTCAGCATGGTTTCAGACCTGCCCATAGTACCACTACAGCTCTCCTCTGCTTCACAGACACAGTAAACCGTCTCAAAAATGAAGGCCTGTAAGTGTCAACTCTTTTTTTTGGATATGTCCAAAGCATTTGACACAGTCTCACACCAAATCCTGCTAAACAAACTAAACCAATATCATCTATCTAATTCCACTCTTACCTGGTTCCAGAGCTACTTAACTGACAGGTACCAAACTGTGAAATGGGAAAATTCTCTCTCTCCTCAGCTGCCCATAACTATAGGAGTCCCACAGGGTTCTATCTTAGGACCACTACTATTCACAGTCTTCACAAATGACCTCCACACCTCCACACAGCATGCATCTATAATTCAGTATGCAGATGACACTACCTTAATCTGTGCTGCACAAAACATTCCCACCCTCCTGCAAACAACTCAACTAGCATTCTCTGATGTTGAAAACTACCTTACCAAAGCCCAACTTAGCCTCAATCCAAAGAAAACTCAGCTTATGATTATAACCAGTTCTAACAAAAACACTAACAGTCAATTCACTATCTACTCCACAAATGCTAGTCCAATTGCTCCAGTGGCAAAGGCTAAGCTATTGGGAATAACCATAGACTCCCACCTAAAATTTGATAGTCATCTGAACTTAACTATTAAAAAAGTACATGCCAAACTGGGGTCACTCTACCGTATCAAACCATTTCTTACCAACAACACAAGATCAGCCATTGCTTGCTCCCAACTTCTATCCACCCTACTCTATGCATCTCCCATTCTGACTAATCTCAACAAAACTGAACTAAGCAAAATGGAAGCTTGCTATAACAGAATTGCCTGCTTTGCTGCAAATTGCTCATATAGAACTCATCACTGTACTGCTTTGAGACAGCTCCACTGGCTTGAACTGCCCAACCTCCTAACCTACAATCAGCTCTGCCTCTGTCATTCTATCTATTACCTCCCCAATAAGTGTCCTGCCCTCAAAACCTAGTACAACATCACTCAGCCAAAAGGCCTCTTAGATCATCAAGCAAACTACTAGAAGTCACCAACAGCTACAATAGCTTTGGAGATGCACTATATAGTAGTTCAGTGGCTAAAAAATGGAACTCTGTCCCTACTAGCATTCAAAACACATCATCCAAAGCCTCCTTTAAAGACCTCATCAGGCAACATCACAAGCAAAGTTGGCAGTGCCATGATTGCTCCCCAGGCTAGTGAAAGCGGATAACATATACATACTAAATCTAGAGCAATTGATAATAGTTTTTCAATCTTACTCACAAACCCTGGCTAATCTACAATGTATGTACTGTACCTGTGTACTATGTATGTATTCTACCTACATTCCAAAGTTCAGCCATACACCACAAATCTATTACTTACCTTTATTTTTAAAATTAATATTTTTTTGATTGTTCTCTCCACTGTAACTGTTTGTGCTGCATACCACTGTAAAAACATGTATCTTGTAATTTGTGTGTATACTGATCATGTCTAAATAACTAAATGTGTCTGTAATTTTTCTTTGTGGAGCTTTTCTCCCCGGGCCTCTGCTGAAAAAGGGCCTTTTCGGCTCAGTCAGACACCCCTGGTTAACAAATGTAAAATAAAATAAATAAATACAATTTTCTTGAGGGGAGAGAAGCTGTGACACCATACATGCATCTGTTTAGTTTATTCTGCTGTAGAATATGCAGTTATGACAACATACATGCATTTCTTAGTAGAATGAGCTAGAGCTTGGTAGTGCCATTAACTTTACAGGTGGAGTCCTTACTGTTGGTCACTTCTTTTATACTCTTCTCAAGGAAAAAACAATGTTTTGAAACATTGACATATTCTTCTAAAACTGGCATTCTGGAACCTGAAGTTGTTCCTGACTGCAAGTTTCCAGCATCATTCTTAGGAAGAAATTAAATCACTGCATAATGGACCAATGCTGTTCTTGTACTCTAAACAAGTGAAAAAATATTGACAACATATTTATACAGCAGTCCACTACAAAACCTGTAGCAACATGAATGCAATAAATGGTTAAATACCATAATGGTTTCAGGAATGTTTACCTAAACTGCACATTATCCAAGAACACACTGACCTCCTGCAAAGCCTCTATGATAGCTAAGGTTAGCATGACATGCAATTACTGATTGCTGCAGTAGGAAGTACCGGTACAAAAATCATCTAAACAAGGCTTTTTACCCCTGAGTGTAAAAATGCCTGTGCAACACTGTATCAAAGAAAACGTGGCTGAACCTTCATTTTAATGAAGAAAACGTGACAAATTGATCACTGGACAAGAATAGACTTTTTGAGAATTGCAGTTTGGAGTTTGGAGTACTGGCACTGAATAGCAAGAGTTTCAGGGAGGTACCAAACAGTAATAGCGTGAAGGACATTTTATATATATATATATATATATATATATATATATATATATATATATAGATATATATATATATATATATATATATATATATATATATAATAACTCTTCACTGGTAAAGCACAGTAATAATGTAAGGGACATTATTTATTATAGTAACTCTTCATTGATGCTGAATAGTATTACTGTGAGGGATATTGCATAGTAACTCTTCAATGATGCTGAATAGTACTACTGTGAGGGATGATGTTAATACAGATATGCACAACTATCAGGGTGAATGCAGTGATTTCGAAATCCCTTTAGAACCAGAAGGACCAAGAAGGTCCGAGAGAATATGGAATCTACACACACACACCCGACATATGCACAAGTAACCAACAATTATGTTCGGAGACACTAATGGATTTTTCTTTTAATAACGATATCAGCATACAAAACAACAAAGTTCATGATAATACAGAACCAAATAGAGACAATACTATAGATCAAGGAAATATGAAATCCACCTTGTTTGATATTAATTTAAGTAACCAACTGACATGTGAAGAAACGCAAATGAACTTTTCGTTCCTTAATGACAATATTTTACAGAACAACAGGATGTATGATGGTATAGATATAGCGTGAAACAGCATTATAGTCAGTCAGCCAAATAGTGAATTTTTTATATACAACTATACTGATATTAAAATTGAGGACAGACATTTTTCATTATTCAAAAAAGGTTTCACCTTCGTTCCAGCTAAAAAAATGGATGTGGCTGAGATGATTTTAGACATAAGGCTTTTCACTAGGAAGTTAAATTTGGAAGTCTTGGCAAATTCTAATGACTCTGGGAACAATGTCATATTTTACGCTAACAAGAACAGATATTGTGATAGTTTGAACAGGAGAAGTACATTCAACCCCCCCTTACAAAGTGATATTAGTAATTTTGAAAAACTGGTGATTAATGAGGTTAGAACGCTTCAGCGTCAGCATGAACATAACTTTTACAAATTAAATCTTACCATAGAAGAAAAAACAACTTTGGAAGAAATAAAACAGCTTTATTCGGATGTCAGGATTATGAAACCTGACAAAGGGGGTGGGGTGGTACTAATGAACAATTGGTTATATACAGCAAAAATGATGGACATATTGAATGTACAGGGTAGATATACCATTATTTCCACTAACAAATTAAATATTGCCTACCACAAGATTGATTTGATTATAGAAGATAACCTGATGCAAGGCTTAATTGATGAGAGATTATACAGATTTTTTAAAGTGGAAAAAACTTTTTTATCTACTATGTTTGGTAGTCCCAAGATTCACAAAGGTGTTGAAAATCCACCTTTGAGGCCTATTGTAACATCAGAAGGCTCAAAAACACAACCACTGGCTATTTATATTGATAATAAATTAAAGCCTTTTTATAAACTATATACACACATTTTAATTGATTCTTGGGATTTACTAAGCAAAATTAATCAATTAACATTTCAATCACATTAGTCATTTCTAACAATAGATGTCAAAGATTTATTTTCTGTGATTCCGCATAACATAGGACTTGAATGGTTTGAATATATGTTAACAGAATTCAAATTTTTAAATGACAATGAATTTAGATTAATCTTGGAAAATATATAAATAGTATTAAAGAATAATTGTATTTATTTCCAGGATGAAATTTATCAACAATTAGATGGTGTGGCAATGGGGGCAGCTTGTGCCCCCATTTATGCCAACATTGTTATGCTTTTTTGGGAAAAACATTTTGTTTTCAACTCACCATTCATGGTCAATATAGTCAAATACTTTCGCTTTTTGGACGACATACTGATAGTGTGGAATGGTACACAAGATGAGGCATTAAGGCCACTGGACTACTTTAACAACTCTACTACATTTCTTCAGTTTACATACGAATTTAATATGGAAAGAATACACTTCTTAGATATTACTATTAGAAAAGACTATGAACATGGAATGTATGTATCTAAGATATTTAGAAAGGCATGTTTTTCTAATTCTTACCTCCATTATTGTAGTAACCACCCACCTTTACAAAAGAGGAACATCATCAAGGGACAAATGGTCAGAGTGGCCCGAATTACATCAAGATATACCAAGTTTATCGAAGAATTAGAATATGTACATAAGCTATTTTTAGAGAGGGGCTATCCCAATTCCATTATTACTCCCTTAAAGGAAGAAGTGACTAAAGGGTGGGGAATCAAATACATTCCTTTACTCAACGAGGAGGTTAGGACAGGCAATGTGTTAAACGTTAACCCTGAGTCTATCAATCATGAAGCTGGTAACACTACTACTACTAACACCAACACTCCCTTTCTTGTTATGACATACAATATTAACGCTAACTTAATAAGGAAAACTATTAACAGGACATGGGAATTTTTTAAGAGTATGCCCAATAGATCAGGAATATTTGACAGATGTTTATGTTATAGTTTCCGAAGGGGACCTAACCTAAAAGCTATTGTTGAGAGAAAGAAGGAAGTGAAAGACAAAAGGAAGACAGGTACCTTTCGATGTGAAAGATGTCCCCAATGTACATTTATAGCCAACAAAGAGGAACTACAGTTACCAACTATTCCCATCAAGTTTAAAGGGAAACAATACTGTACATGCTACACTAGTGGGGTAGTATATCTGGCTTATTGTACTTTATGTTGGGGACACTATGTGGGTAAAACAGAAAGACATCTACGACAGAGAATCTACGAACACATGTACGATGTAAACAAGAAGAAGGAGACTAATGCCCTTTACCGCCATACACTTTCTTGTAAGGGAGTTTTGGATTTTGGAAACAGTACCTAGGAACAACAGAGGGGGGGGATTGGGAGAACCAACTAAGTTACCGGGAATTAATTTGGCAACTAAGACTAGACTCCAATACACCCCCAGGGATGAACGACCATGTGTCCCTTTTACCTGCTCTAAAACTAAGGGCAAACAGAATAAAACAAAGTAAAAACAAAACACAAAGAAATAAAATGAAATATGCAATTTTAACAATGTTCATCTTCTTTTAAGATATTTATCAAAATATTTGAATTTTACTATTTGATCAATTATTTATTGAACAATATACTCCGTTTTATCAACATTTACTTTTATGGAGTATGGATAGTTTTATACCATTTATACAATTTCTTACACATTCATATATTAGACTGATGTATAGAAATTTTGATTAATATAGACATACATTTTATATATTATACAACATTATATACACTAGACTCAATAGACAATTACTATGAAATGTTTTTTATTTGTTATTTATATATATACGTTTTTGCTGCTGTACAAATTTTATAATAACTGTTTTATGGAAATAGGCATATGTAAAAATTATTGTTTTGCCTCTTTAAATGCAGTTATTCAATTAAGGTGTTAAATTAAACATAATTAACTAAGGTATAAAAAGTTGGTCAGAACAAAGGCATTTTATTCTGATGAAGTTTCCCGTGTTGGAAATGAAAGCGAATTTTTAAACTCTTCTGTATCGCTAATAAATCTTATATGCACTACCAAACCTTGTACGTTTTTTGGATTATCTGTGGACTATCACTTTTGTGGGACAGCCTTTATTGGATCCTGTACTATTGGGGAAACTGTGCTTTATTGGTCTTTTGGTTCTTTCCCCGTTCTTCCATTTTTTACCTTTTTACTACTGTGAGGGACATTATTTATATAGTAACTCTTCACTGATGCTGAATAGTACTACTGTGAGGAGCATTATTTATATAGTAACTCTTCACTGATGCTGAATAGGACTACTGTGAGGGACATTATTTATGCAGTAACTCTCAGGGTCTATATTATAAGATCGAAAGTGCATATGTGCGACTATATAAAAGTTGACACATAATGCACGAAACCTAAAAATAGTGAACGGCCATGTAAGCAAATTTTTCCCTAGGAAAAAACTTAAGTGGCCGTTCACTAAAAAAAAATAATTTAACACCATAAACAGGTGGGGGCTTCACCCCCCTAACTAAATATACCAACTCCGAGATTGCACTATAGGGAAGGAAAGGGCAATCCATGAAGTTGGCCAGCTATCTCCTTGCCCTATGACATATTCATTAAATCGCTTAAATGCGATTTGATGAATATGTGTCGCTGTTTCCGTATTCACTCAGAAGCATTTTCATACTTCTAGTATAGACCCTAACTCTCAAACAGTAATACTGTGAAGGATATATATATATATATATATATATATATATATATATATATATATATATATAAATAACTCTTCACTGGTAAAAAACAGTAATAATGTAAGGGACATTATTTATATAGTAACTCTTCACTGATGCTGAATAATACTACTGTGAGGGACATTATTTATATAGTAACTTTTCATTGGTATCTAACAGTAATACTATGAAAGACTTTATTTATATAGTAACTCTTCAAGCATAGAACCTTGAAAGACAATTACTATATAGTTACCGTGTGGCTTATTAAACAGCACCACCAAAGTGCCCAGGTTTTTGAAATTGCTATAACAACTCCATTTTAATTCACTGCCATGCTATGGAAGTTAGTTGAATTCACCCATTCACTCATTCCTTCTTTCATTTTCAAATATTGCTTTACCCTGACCATGATAACAGGTGACCCAGAGGCTATGTTGAAAACTAATGGATATAAGGCAAACCACCAGATCTGAATGGAATGCAGTCCATCAAAGGATACATACATACACCACTCACTCACTCACTCACTCACTCACTCACTCACTCACTCACTCACTCACTCACTCACTCACTCACTCACACATCAACAGGGGAATTTTGAGAAGATCCAGTTCCACTAGCATTTATTTGGAATGCTGATTTCAGTAAACCAGAATTTTGCTGGGTGTAGTTAAATGTATTAAATTAATTCTGATCAGTTGTTGTGTCTTTCGGCTTTTCCCGGTTAGGGGTCGCCACAGCGGAACTCCGGTCCGCTAATGATTGGCAGTAGATTTTTACGTGCTGGCTTGCCGGGCCTAATGCACAACCTTCAATGAAGGAATGCCCATTCACGCATGTCGCCACACAGAAGACGCTCTAACTGAGAATCGAACGGGCAACGTCTAACTGTGAGGCGACAATGCTACCGCAGCACCACCACCGCAGTTTTATATTAATTCTGATCAGTAATTCACAAATATTCATGTCAGAAAATTATTTTTGCCACATAAAGGTAATACCTAGCCAGAACACACACACACACACACACACACACACACACACACACACACACACACACACACACACACACACACACACACACACACACACACATATATATAAACACAGTACAGGATGTTTGCATGGAGATATCTCTCTACAGATACTTATATACAGATATATATACAGGGAGTCCTGTACTTCATCAGATTGAAATTCACAAATGTGTTTTTCATTGCAAAAATTACATCAATGGTACATTCTGTTTGTAGATCATAGTGTAAGAGAAGGCGAATGGAGGAGCTGATTGCATTACTTACACTGTGATCTATCAGTGTTGCCTTTTGTTGGTAGTTTGCAGTGTAAGTGTATCAGCCAGGCTCTTTAATAGTAAAGATGCAATCCTACCAGCAGAAAGAGTTGATTCTGACAAAAGTGTAGCAGAAAGGCAAAGTACTAAAAATTAGAGGCAGTAGAATGCTTGTGGAAAAAGATTATTCACTGTACACCAGGTAGAAGAGGAGTAAATTTATTCCAGTAATCAGGGGATGCTGAGAAGCAGGTGTGAGACTCCAGCTGCTGTATCCAGCTATTTTCAGAATATGTTTTCTTGGAGGGTCAAAGTAATTTTTGATGCAGAACATGCAAAAAAGAAACTATAAGAGTGTGTCCAATAAAAAGTGAGCTGTCAAATAGAAGGGGGATTCTGCTTCTTATTCTTTTGATAATAAAGCTCATAGATGCTATGCCAGTGAAGCCTTTTCCAGTGTTCTAAAGGAAAATGCTTGAGAGACAAAAAAACATAGAAATTTACTAGAAGAACTAGAATGTTGGAAATGAACCAGGGACTGGAACTGAGAGATGAATATCAACACAAAGAAAACCAACAACTCAAAAACTAATGAATAAATATGGGATTACAAAGCATCAATTACATTTGTGAAATATGATGGAACAAGAAAACCTGGAGATATTGGACTTTTTTGACTTTGTTAAACTTGTAGGGGACTCCCAAGCATATGCCTTACTTTATGTTATTAATGTTTCAAAGAACATTAAGCAGAATGGAAGAGGAAGAAAAGAGGCAACTGTAAGTAAAACAAATTTTGTTCTTAACAACATTTTTATAATACATGACATATATTGCATACTCTAAAGTTAAGCTTTTTCAGTTATTATTGTGTGTAATTGGGATACTAAAGTATACAGGTGCCCTATTTTTTCTTTCTTATTTATGTCTTCTTGTTCAGTTCTAAGAAATGCATGCAGTGCAAGGTTAAAAAATATGAAAACCTGAACAAAAGAACATGATATTAATAAAATGGGCATGCTTTTCTTACTTTTGCATAGGGGAATGACTAGATTAAGGCCCGTGCCTTGATATAAAACAAGTTTTAAGATGAAGCAAGTAAATAACAGACACGGACTATAATGAAAAGCTTTCCTCTAGCAAATAAATGTTCACAGTGCAGCATGAGAAGCATGTAGTGGAAGGCAACTATGTATCTGCATTTCATGCTTCTGTGGAGACAAGCTGATATGAGCAATAAAACAGTCAATACATTCTTTCAATGGCTAGGAGATAATGTTTTCTGAAAGCATTCAAGTTGTTTTCTACATCTTGGAGAGGAATAAAGTAAGACAAAAACAGACATCACTTAGTGTAAGTAGAAGCCCAGACTGCACCAGGCTGCATCTTAGCATGGCTAACCTTCATTACATGTTAATTCAAGACTGTGAGTGTGGCTGTCAGTCTCAGACTATTGTACCTATTAGAAGGGTTAAACTTCCTTATTTGAAGATGTACATAGTTTTGTGTGTCTGTATTGAGTTAAAGGAAAACTCCACCTTAGAACTCAAAAAATACTTTTTTATTGTATATTTGTTTTCTGAGCTATTTTAATGCCTCAAAACCAATCCAAGTGCTTTTTTATAATTTTAATGTGCTTCCCACAAAACGGCAGCTGATGATGTGTACCTTGGTAATGTGATCTTGTTTTCTTGCTTTCATTCCTTCTTCCCAGTATACATTTAAAGTCTTCTTTATATGAGTCATGCTAGACATAAGGAAGTGGTGTTGTTTTCTCATGCCATTAAAATGGAATGGCAGGAGTGTGAAGCATTGTCATCTAACACACACCTTCTGTAACAGAGCTGCTTCTGTGTTTCCTTGCATGAACCTATTTTATATGTCTGTCAGAGCTTGCTCTATGCTATAAATATCTGTTAGCTGCTTCCGGCAGAAAAAAGTAGGTAAAAATCAAGCTTTTGTAAAGGGATTCTTTTGTAGTTCTAAAGGAATTGACAGACCTTTCAACACACTCTCATGCTGAAGTGTGAAAAGTCTCACTGCAGTAAATGATCCTTGCTGTATCATGTACTGGTGACAAATACTAAAGGACTCCAAAGTAAGTCTGCAACTTCCTAATGCCTTCAGTAGGAATTTTTTCTCACAATGTCATGAATGATGCAGAATTAGAACATGCTTTAGTAGTTCCTTAATTATTCCTGCTATGTTCAACCCCTTTTTTCTATATTGCATTTAATTATACATTACTAACCAGGAAAGTGAACTGGTCCCAGGACCCTTTTCAGCCAGGACCCTGGTTACATTGGCAAAGATAACAAATAATAAATCCACTTAGCATTACAAAGAAAAAAATACTGTCATAAAGACATTTGACAAAGATTGCATGTACGACACATAGCCAAAGTGTGACAGTGAATAAGTAAAACATTAAGCTACATTTACTAGAATGTATACGTTAATAATGCTTAACTCTACTATGTTAATTGTATTATAAATAGCAAATTGTATGTACCCATATTGCACAACTCACAGCATTGTAAGATGTTACTGTTTTCTAAATCACTAGGAGTCAGCAAGTGAATGTTTAATGGCTTCACAAAAGAAAAGGGTGGGGATATAATTATATTTGCATCATTTTTGTTGTCCTAAGATAGTATGAAAACATACTAAACCTACAAATTTTGGAATGGAACAACCATTACAGTGCAGCCTAATAACTGGTATGGTGATAACGATTTGGAACATCTAGAAAGTAAGTAAAAGGAGATTGATTAGGATGATGACAATTACATAATACACACATGCATGCACACACCCCATCCGTGTGTATATATATTTGTGTGCATCTGTATATATGTGTGCTATGTATGTATATATATACACACACACACACATATATACACGCGAACATACTGTATATTTTATACACATACACATACATTAAAGACATGTAAATTTAAGCACAGTTAAAGTAGTTATGAATTATTTTTCTTAATGTTTTTAATGCAAGGGCACATAGCAAACATAAAGTAAATTCAGCTGTATATTATGGTTGCCATTAATGGTCACATTTCCTTTTTGGACTGGAAAATGCTCATGCACTCTACCACTGTAAGGACTGACTCAAAGTCAGTGGGAGTCTCTTACTATGAGTCTGTGCATCAGATATGTATTACCCTCTGGAAGGATGTCACAAAAAAGCATAAAAGACCTTTTTATAAACAGTATCAGTGCACCTAATTGTTTGGGTTGCCACCAGTCTCTCTCTCTCTCTCTGCATTTGTGTCCTGTGTGTGTGTGTGTGTGGGGGGGGGGGGGCTTGAAAATGGTAAATGTGTTGGTACATCACAAGAAAAACTATTTTCTGGCTTTCCCTTAAATGTCACAGAAATCTTTAATACTGCATTTAAGTTATCTTAACATATAAACTATTATAAATTACCTATATTTAAAGCTTAGCATTTCAGTACTATAAAGCTGCTTATGTATATTTGTCAGAAGAGGTGACAACTTCCTTTAAACTCCTGACTGATCTAATTGCTTTGTTTTGCTATGAAGAGGGACTGTTAAGTTCTCCTTCTGTCTGCAATAAAACTTTCTTTATAGCAACTGCCATGATCGTGACATTAGCAGGATTAATTGCCCATTTAAAATAGACAGCAGTACCTGACAGGGTAAACTACAGTTTTATCTCTATCTATGGTATATCATGCAGGCAGTGACAAATTCCTTTGCAAAGTATGTTTGAAGATAAGCTTAAAAAATGTACATGGGCTTTCCCTTCCTTTGATTCCAAGGCAAGGAAATGAAAGTTGAACCATATTGTAGGGAGAAAAGCAACCTAAGGATTGAGTTAAACTGTAGGAGAGGGTGACATTTTTCTTTAATAGAGTCTGGGGTCTGTTTTTTTTTTTTTAAGGTTTTCATTAAAACAAAAAGTCTTATAAGATGTGACATAGGTTCAAATGGATATCACAAGAAATAACTGTATAAAGGATCAACCTGCCAAACGTTAGTCTATGTATGTAACACAAAAGCTGAAACTAGACATTAAAAAAAGCTGTTATAAAAAACAGATGCAATAATAACTTATCATAATGAGAATGCTTTTCATATTATCTTTAAATGTGAATGGTCTCACAGATATGTCCAAAAAAGAAAGACTACTAAACTATATTAAAAATGCAGAGTGCAAATAGCAGATACACATTTGGAAAGAATTGAGCTTGTGAATTTGATAAAGAAAGGATTTCAGGCTGGTAATTCAGTGGAATATCTGGAACAAAGGAAAAGGGGAGTACTTGTAATTGTAATTGTAAGAGGAGCTTGAATAGTGAAAGAAGAGGGAAAAAAAGATAATAATGGGCTGCTAGCAAGGGAGGAGGATTATGCTGGCATGTATTTATATTATACTTAAAACTGCTACAATGGAGCTTAAGAAAATTCTGGGAGAAATAATCAGCTTTCTGCAGGGAATGTTACTTATAGGTAGGGCATGGATTTTGATTTGCAACAGTGAGGATGTATCTGGGGGCCTAGATGGCGAAATATAAAACAAGGGGGTAATTTTTTGAAGAAATTTATGAAAATGTTTGGTTTGGAAGACAAAAATTCAATATAAGGAGTTCAGTGAGAATCTACATTGTACTCCCAAGCTTCAAAAACTGAGCTAGGTTAGACAGAAATTATATTTTACACAAACGTGCATATAATTGAAAGTTTGATATGCATCCAATAACTATTTCAGGTAATTTGCCAATAATAACTAAAATAAAAATGCAGGGTAATGAAATAAAAATGAAACACTGGCACTTCCCCGCCTCTCTATTAAATAGAGAGGAATTTAAGGAATAGGTAGGGAAAATTATTCAGGAATTATTAAGGAAGACAGAAATTCCTTCTGAAAATATAGGTGGGTAATGGGAAAAATTTAACGTGCAGCTTAAAAATAGGTTGGGCATAAAAAAAGAGATATGGTTAAGAAGTAACAAGAACTGTTTAAAGACTCTGACAAAGGCTAAAGTATTGCAGAATAGGTGGAATCTCAGAGAATAAGAAGAGACACAATTGTGCAGTGCTAAAGAGAAAATAAGGGACTACCTCAATAATATGCGTGTGTTTAGAAAGATTGCTGTTAAGCAACTGTTGTTTGATAACTTCAGAGCACAAAAAATTTAAGCACAACAGATCAGGCAACCAAATGTAGAAATGGTTGTTGCCAAGCTTAAGGAAATAACCAGATATCCTGTAAAGGTATTAGAAATATTTTGGAAATTTTATGAAAATCTGTATAAAGCAGATACATGCGGAAATAAAGAAAAAGAACAAATGGAAATGTTTATGAAACAATTAAAAATGCCAAGGTTAGAGGTAGATGGGGTTCAATTACTAACAGGACAGGAGGAGATAGGATGAAACTGGTGATGTATAACCACTCTACAGGAAAGTCTACAGGAATAGATGGTATTCCTGTAGAAGTCTGGAAGTTAGGAGGAAAGAAAGTAATAAAGATCTGGAAGGTTTTGGTTAACAGTATTTTAAAAGGAGGAGAAGCACTAACATCTTCAAAGAAAGCTGTGGTGGCTGTAATACCTAAAGATGGTAAAGACCCATCAACTTCAGCTTCATATAGGCCCATTTCAATTATAAACAATGATTATAAAGTATGTATGTCTATGATGGCTAAAAGAATGGCAACAGTGATGCCAAACTTGATAGATATGGATCAATTTGGTTTTGTGGAGGGGAGGCAAACATTTGACAACATTAATAAAACAATGATGATATAGAGAAAAGCATAACATAAGAAAATAGCACTGTTTGGTGGGTCTTGATGCAGAGAAAGCATTCAACAGAGTAAGCCTTCCATGATAAACTTATAAGTTATTTGATTCTAATACCTTGGTTCCTTTGTCAGTTTTCTCCAGTAAATTCCAGTTCACTATTGTCTAGTTTCTGTACATCTATTTGCATTCCCCTCTATTGGCAATATTTCCTTTTTACATTCCTGTGTTGGCTTAGTTCTTAGAATACCTTCTGCAACTTTATGAATACAGTATTCTGCATGATTGTTGTTATTCTCCTTAAGGACCTGCATCCAAAATCCCAGTCTGTCATTTATTGAACTATCCCTCCCCCCATTTCATCATCAACATCATCCCTTTCCACTTGGATTATATCCTTCTTCTGGTGATATGTATGTGAGCCTTAAACACACTGCTCAAAAATATCCCTTCAAATCAGGCAATTCTGGACCACCCTGTTCAATTGGGAGAATCAGTTATCCCACTTAACTTTTGTCCTCTTCCCCTCCCAAATAAATTATTTCAACTCTTTATTATTATCCACAATTTCTCCTCTGGTTAATAAAATATGCCTGATCTGTATATAAAACTAAAGGGATTAAAAACATTTAATTGCTTCTGTCTTACTATCCAAGAACACAACAACTTCCAATTTCTCAGTTTTGTATTATCTTTTGTTTATTCCCTTCCAACATATCCTTAACAGGAATAACAGAAGTCTTTTTAATCCATAGTCCTAAATAGATAATCTTATTATGTCTCCATAAATATGTGTATTGTTGAAACAATTTGTGTTGGGGTAGATAATTTATGGCTACAGCTGTTGCTTTATCTTCATTAATGTTATATTTTCAAAAGACTTGAAATTGTCTCAAATGGTCCACAACACAGAAATGTCCTTTTCTTGGTTTATCAACTACAAACTAATAGCATGCAGATAATGCCAGCTTTTCTATTACCATACCAATTATATCCCTGAATTTCTGAGTCCCTTGTTTTCTTTGAAAATTGCTCTAAATATGACGCAAATAACAAAAGGGAAAGAGGACACCCCTGCTTGGTTCCTCTGCTCAAACACAACTTATCAGAGAGGAACCCTCCCACTTTAATTTTTAATTAATATTTTGTCTCCAGTTCTTCTTACATCCTCCTAATTAACCATGTTATTGTATCAGGGAATGCAAATCCTACTCATAAAATCACAGCATTCTCTGTCAAGTGCTTTCTTTGCATTGAGACCCACAAACAACAGCAATATTTTCTTATATTCTGCTTCCTTCTGGTCATCCCTGTTCTATTAATGTTGTCAAATGTTTGGCTCCCATTAACAAAATCACATTGATCCACATCTATCAATTTTGGCAACCCATTTGCCATTTGTTTAGCTAGTATATACATAAACACTTTATAATCAATGTTTAAAATTGAAATGGGTCTATATGAAGATGAATATGATGGTCTTTACTAAGTCATTTGTATTGTTAGTAGCACAACAGGTAAGTGTACTTTCTTTTGATGCGGAAGGCTGTGGGTTCTACTACCACAGTATGCAGATGTATCACTGATACTGTACTGTGTTGTAATTTAAAGGGAGTGGATGCTGCAGTCCTATGAATGTCCTCCTTTGGAGGAGTTATCTAGTAACTATGTTTCTGTTATCAGTTTGCCATCCATTCCTCATTGCAAAATTAATAGCTTTTCATTTTTTTTAATGTAGAATAGGCAATTTATTCTTCAAGGGCAACAGGTACTTTATTTACAGATCAAACAATGAAATATAATGTTGTTTGCTAGCAGCAACCTCTTCATCAGTTACAGATTCCTTTAGTGTGGAATTATTCAGATGACTTACTTCTGCAGAGATTTTGCATATTTACTGATATTGGTGGATTGTAATGACAGAAGAGTGAGTGGCCTTTAATGACTGAAATTTTCTGAAAAAGGTAGTTTTTTCATTATTGGTTCATACATTTTGTTTCATTGCTTACTAGAAGACTGTTCCAAACTATAAATTTAAAACACATTCTAACAAGTGGTGCTGTATTATACAAGGAATATAATTTAATAGAATCAGGTTACTACAATCAGGACGGTGAATCAAAGAATGCATACATGTATGCTTGCTCACAGGATGCAGGAGATCAAAATAGGGGAGCAGACCAGTCATTAATGGAGTCCCCCAGGGTTTGGTGCTGAGAATTTTTCTGTTTGGTATGTACAGCTCAAAATTAGAAGGAAATACCAAAGGGCTTTGGCTGACTACGTTTAAGATGGCTGCAAACTAGGAGCAGTTATTGAATCCCCAAATGACTTGGCCATCATGCAGGAAGGTTTGTCCCAAACAATAACTGGTGCCAGAATCATGAATTGAAACTAAACTCCAAGAAATACATTATCATATCCTTTGTGAAGTCATCTACTCCAGGGAACTGCTAAATTGACAATGCCCCCTAAGAACTGTCCCAGTTGTTTGGCATTTGGGAACTTGTGTGTACAGTGACCCAACTTTTGACCAACATGTGCCCAGAGTCATAAGAAAGTCTTTCTATATTGCACAGTTTATAAACAAATTGATTTTGACTAGATCTAGAGATGTTATTGTCCCCCTTTACAAAGCCCTCATTAGGTAAATCATTTTGTATAATGCCCACTTTGGCATGTATCTGTCCAGACCCATGCAACAATTGGAATGCCCAAAGAGATACCTTACTAAAAGGATACATGTCCTAAATAATAGGTCTTGCATGGACCACTTCAAAGATTTATCACTATACTCAGTATCCTACAGAGTGTTTACAGGTGACATGTCTGGCATAAAGGGCATCCTCCAACCTAATACAGATAGATCTACTGAACATCAGTAAGTCAAATGGCATCAGAAGTACTCAGTCCAGGTATCTAAACTGAATGTTGTGGAGAGATGGATATATATCACAGAGGCTACCACTGTTCCAGAACAGACTATCCATTCAAGTAAAACAAAGCTCATCCCTGTCCATAGTCAAATGCAACTTGGATCTAAGGATGGGTAATAGAAAATGTACTCCAGGATTGCCCCTCATGCCACTAATGGATACAGGCAGTTTCTAAATGCTGCATCCCTTACATGGGTCCTCTCAAATTATCTATAGTATGATCACATTTATTCTCACTAGGGCTAATATACAATTATCAGCCATGGGATAAGTAAGATCAATCAATCAGGAAATGTTAATTCAAGCACCAAAAGGGAAATTGGCTAAGCTTAAAATGTCCTCCAAGCGAACCTATGTTGTGGTAGTAAATAGTTTTAAAAAATTGCCCTTTTTAGATCACTAAGTGCCCCTTTCACCCTCCGCCCCTCCAGTCTTCAACAGCTTCCAGCACCTCTGCTGATTTCTGTTATCTCAACAACATCAACATCATTTGGTTATAATGTTACCATCCTTTGTTTTGCTTTTACTGCAACATGTATTTATTTGTTTCTGATCACTGCATAAAAAAATTTTTAAGAAGAGCACTGTTTGAGATTCGAACTTGTCCTCCATTTCTGATATTTTTTTTTCTGCCTGTCGATACTTGTATACTATTTATGAAAGAATATAAAACAATACCACTACATAAAACAGGGGTCTGTATCAGAAAAAAAAACTATAGCTAATTACATATATAATGATGGAAAAAAAATAACAAAACAATGTAAATTCCAATTCATCTGGGCATGACAAATCATGCAGTTATCCAAGTAATAATTACATTTTTACTGTCATACAGTGATATGTGGTAAAGTTATGGACATCCTACTTTAGCATACCATTCCAGACAATAAACATTTCCTGTCAGCAGGTATCTAACTTTAATAATCTGTTAAATTTTCATATCTATCTAGCGGTCTATCAATCTATATATGTCCTAATTTTATACTTCAGTACCAGTTATATAATATACCCAATACATCTCTGTCTTACATGTACTTGGATCCCATCATTATTTTTACTGATAATGGGGTTAGCACCTTTCCCCTTGTTGTGTGACCGTGAAGTTGGAGGTGCGTGTGTGTGTGTGTGTGTGTGTGTGTGTGTGTGTGTGTGTGTGTGTGTGTGTATTTTTATATATATATATATATATATATATATATATATATATATATATATATAGATAGTTAGTTGACCTTTGTTTTACCGAATGTTTTTCATTCAAACAGAATAAAAGTCTGACTGAAAATCAGCTGATCGCACGTACTGACTTTTATTTTACTGTGATATACTGGTACAAAGGAATAAGGGAATTTGCCCTTTTGCCACTGTAGTGCAATATTGGAGTTAGTATATATAATTAGCAGGGGTGTGGGTGGTGGAGCCCCAACATGGGGGTGTGGAGGGGCTTGCCTACCTGCAAAAAATAATTTATTCTTTTTTTTTAGATAGGTTAAGTTTCAAGCATTGGCTTCAGCTCAATGAGTTGTGATTCAATGTTTTGCTTGGTCGACCAAGCAACATGCACCCATATATACGGTATGAGTAAGGGGAGCAGCCTCCTAACAAAAAAAAAATAACTTTGAAATTTGCTGAAATTGGCTTTCAGCAATTTAATTTTGTATTATTGTGACTTGTGGAAATTTCTTTTGGTATTTAGTATAGCCTAGTTCAATTCCCATCAAGTTCCTACCGGTCTGTATGGCAGTGACATTATACTTGGTGTTACAGAACTGTACTTCATTGCTGTACATTTGAATATGAAATATTTTGCTTGCATACATTATTTTATCACGTGACACGGTAATACAGAAAATACTCTTCCTGCTGGAATCTAACCCTGTCTTGGATTCATTCTCCTTTACTTTTTTATTCTTCCTTTGCTCTGCCTTATATTTCACATCTCTGACAATAGTTTGCTTATAAAGATCATGCCACTTTTTAATTTTTTAAGCATTCCATCTTCTTCTGTAGGTTTTTTACACTGCTGTTGACTGTAATATATGATAATATAGTGTATCATTCTAGTTTTATCAACACTAATTTCTCTCTTTTACTTTCTTCCTTCATATATTCCTCCTAACTGTATACCTCATTATGAGGAACATTCCTCATTCTGAGTCTTAAAAATTCTGTTTTATGCTGTTTCACATCAAAAGAGTTTCACATACATTTAGTGTTAATGTTTTTTTAACAAGTATCCATGGTAAATAATACTGATTCATATTAATTCACTGAAATTTTTTTAGTATAAGATAGAGTTTATAGACATGCTGTGAGCTTCCTAGATGAAGTAACTAGTAAGTGTTCCACATTTTGCTCACTTGTTCTGCATTATGAGAGGTAGTGTTCCATATTTCTGAGATGGAAACTTGAGAGCTATGCATATTATACTATGACTGAATAAGCTCAGATCTTTTCTTGCTCAGTGTAACATCTTCTAGTAGATGGTGCTGTTTCATTCTGTAACTTTCTCCTGCATCTACAACGTATATACTGTAAATTCTCAGTTAACTGGCATCCATGGGGATTGGTAGATGCCGGATAACTGTAATTTCTGGTTGCTTGAGAGTTACTATTAAAAATAGGCCTGACTAATACCGTACCCTATACTATTTGTTTGGTTTGACTTGTTCTTAGGTGGCGGACAGAGAGAATTTATTCCTATCTTCCTTTTTAAAACTCTAAAACTCTAAAAAACATAAGGTATGTTTCTGTGAGGGCGAACAGAAAGTGCAACACATGAAAACTGAACTGTATTTTTTCGATTTTTTTTTTTCTGGTTGCTTGAGTTCCGGTTAACTGAGACTTTACTGTATGTGTGCTTTTGCCTTCTTGACTGTATCCGTTGTATCTAAGCAGCTATTTCTCCCAAGGCCTCCCAGGAAATGCTACTAGCCTAGTGCATCATGTACAATCCTGAAATGCACTAAAATCAACATGTTGCAAAATTCAATAACTTATATTTCTGTTCCTATCAGTGTACAAGCTGCAAGGTGCTCACATAAAATATTGTACCTTTTAAACTAAATCTTTTAAGTGTTTCCACCACACATGACAATTAAGATCTCCTTTCTACCACTCTATATATAATTCCTGTTCAAGGGGAGAGGCTGGTCCATTCATTTCCTGACAGAGTGGGGCTATACCCCTTCTGAATGATGACACTTCATGTCATTCATTCTGTGTTCAGCTAGGGCTATTCCTCTTCAGACCAAGAGACCGTAACTTTATTTGTCTCTCTCACAGGTAAGAGTAGGACACTTAGAGTGGGGTGTTATATGATGTGGAGGGAGTTTTTTGTTTTATGTACCTAAATGACTCCTGCGATGCCTGTGATGTCAACTACAGCTGTTGCAGAGGGGTCTATGTTTACCAATCGAACGAAATGGGCATCAAATGACTTCTCATCGAGCATTAAGCAGTGAAATTCCATTTTAGCACATAGTCACATCATCATAAAGAAAACCATCGAATAGTGATAGTTGGCAAACCATAAATGATATGGAAGGTAGGCTGGACTTACCGGTATGGTGGGGGTAAGGAAATCTGTTTTCCTCACTGTAGTGTGATCTCGGAGTTGGTATATATAATTAGTGGGTGGTGTGGGGGTGCATCCCCTCCACATGAGGAAGATTCAGATAACACTGGACCCTCCTCATGTGTAGGGCTGCACCCCCCACAACCCCTGCTAATTATATATACCAAGTCTGAGATCACACTACAGTGGGGAAAGGGCAGGTTTCCTTATCCCCACCATCCTGGTAAGTCCATCCTACCTTCTGTTTCATTTATGCTGGCCAACTACGACTATTCGATAGTTTTCTTTACAATGATGAGACTGTTCAATAAAAAGTCAAAGTAAACTTTATTGTCATTCAGAAATCACACAAGTGCAAAATCTGAACAAAATTCCGTATCTCCAGACTCAATGTGCAGACAACATATCGACTATTTTCAAAGACATTTACACATGTGACACCTGGCTATTACATCACAGACATGCAGGTAGACAGACTAATATTGCACGTAACTAGAAACACATTTTAACACTTTTTGAACTGAACACTTACTTGCATGAGACTTTAGTATTGCACAGGCACTTGGTTAAGACATTGCATTGATCCTTGCACAGAAAGAGACATTGAGTATTGCACTGTGAACATTACAGCCTCACACTATGAACCTTAGAGTATTGCACTATGGTTAATTTATGAATTTGCACAGACTTTCAATGCATAGTGTTCGATGAGAAGCCGTTCGGTGAGCATTTTGTTCAAATGGTAAGCACAGACTCATTGCAGAGGGCACCCACCTTCTTTTAGACATGAACAACCCACTGGCTTATGTGTCACACTCTAATGCAATGTAACTGTCACCCTGGCTCATACTGATGAATGCATGCACCAACCGTTGAACTCCTGAAGGATGAACAAATAACCTTTATCCCCTCAGGTAGGATGATATGGTTTTGGCTACTCACTCCAACCCTCCCCTCCTCACCCTCTGCAGTGTCAGAACTGTTAGTCAGACAAGGTCTGCTGTGTTGTAGTTAGGACCTTCTTCTATGCCATAGTGTTGGCTTGTAGAAAATGTATTACGTTTGACACAACACACATGCAAAGAAAATATGACAGATGCACTCTAATCCTTTCAAGAACTGAAGATGATAGTCAATGTACTACTGGCTTTACAAGTGAATTCAAAAAAATAAAATCAATAAGATTCAAACATATTTTGCAGCTAAAGGCAAAACTCTCTGCTCTATTGTCTACCACTAAATATAAATATTTTCATCTATAAAATCTTAAATCTAATGCCATGGGCACTAGAGGTATGGATTCTTGAGTCACTATACTGGTACAAACAGAATAAAGTACAAAAAAGACAAATAAGTATTAATCACAAAAGAATGCACTACCTGTGGTTACAAGACACAAAGAAAATATGCATTGTTGTCAGGGGTATGCGCCTACAGCATCTGCACCAAAGAACAGGGGTCATACAGGATACCACCATGAGCAGATCCTTTGTCATAGCTCTGTAGACACCTTTCCTCGCCTTTCTCTCTGAGTTTCAGTGTCTCCCACTGCTTGTGTGCCCACAGTTGATATCATTGGATAATCTCTTACATTCACACATAGACATTTATTTGAGGGACGGTTAGTGATAACACTACACCATTCTATTCTTACTCAAGGTAGTCAGCTGTCACCACCCTAGATTACCACGATGGGGACCTTCCATTTACGGCTCACTCTTGCTAATAAACCAAATAATAATAAACACAAATAGTAATGTCTCACTGAGCAGTCTTGTTAATTAGTTTGATGCCAGCAGCCTGCCACTATTTAGCAATAAATGCCCTTTTATTAATTAATAAATAGGTACATTGACAGACAGCCCCAAACTGTTTAAAAGCAAATAGACAAACATACTTTATTTAGAAATGAAGGTGTTAAGAAATGCAGTTAACAGTTAAATATACAGAGAGCTATGGAACGGCACACTGAAACCAAAATAAGTCCTTTTGAACAAATAGATTACAAGAAAGAAAAACATACACATACAGTTAGCGTTTTGAACTAGCTATTCTTATCTGAAAGAATTATTGAATCTTAAGCTAAACTATTTGAATTTCCAAGCAGACAGACACAAGTGCTAAAGCAACTCACAAGTCTCAGGCTACAGGGTACTTATTGTTCTTCTCTTTTGTTTGCTTTCTTTCTCTAATATTTGTGTTTTTTTCTCTTTCTACACAGACTGCAGATGTTGCAGAGCGAGGGTCTACATTTACATACTAATAAATTGTTCCATGGCCTCAATTAGCTATCTCTTTAACAGAATGGTCTTATTGCTATTTTACAGTCTGTTAGCCTCTTGGCCTAGGAAGCTCTACAAATCTTGTAAATATAGTGAATAATAATTTCATTTTCGGATCGTATATATAATTACTGTAATTCCCAGTTGACGTTAGTTACAATATTCAATTACAACAATTGCTACATGAAATACATAACTTTTAATATGAAGAACAGATGTCAAAATAATTAAAAAATTTTGTATGATGTACAGATGTCAAAGCAATTTCACATGGTGTACAGACATAAAAAAAACATTATTGCAATGAGATGTAATAAATTATGGGATACAGCAAAGGCAATAAAACAGTTTCATATGCTCTACAGAGCTGAAATAACCATAGGTCAATAACCTGTGTAATAATTCAAAGAAAATGAGTTAAGAAATAGAAATATTATATAAGGTACAGTAGAATTTTAGGTGTTGTCTGTAGCAGATTATTCTGAGGACTGTATATGAGAGGTGTGTTTTTTTTTAATAGGAGCAGAAAGTAATGTTTAGAAATTTGTATAGTGCTGGGAATTTTAAAGAGAAAGGAAAAGAGATGGAAGGTGTAGAGGATATGAAATAGTATATCGTCCATTTAAAAGAAGAGTGATGGAATGGAGTCGAAGTTAATATAAGCTTAGAAGTATGACTATCAGATGAAAAGGTGTATGAGAGGTGAACAGATGAATTTTAAGAGTCATAAGAATACAATATATTGTTATAGTATGAGGTTTGAGGAGGAATATTAAGACAATACTGGCAAGTTATGAATGCAGTCAGTAGTGGTGGTGATGGAGGGGGGGTTAGCCTGGTAAGGGTAATGCCAGATTTGATTTTAGATGTTGTGTAAGCATCCTTTTGAACTTGTTCTCCTTATCTATCTGTTTTAAGTCTGTTGGGGTTTTATTCAAGAGATCTGAAACATAGCATGGGACATTGAGCGACCTTCTGGCCAAGTTATTTGGTTTACGGATGGTTAGTAAGGACATAGTGCTAGTGCAAAGGTCTTTGGCTTTAAAGTTGTGCAGAATAATGTTCTGCAGAGCTGAGCATTTGTTGGGCGAGGATAGCAGGCTATGTGCAATGAGTAGTTGTGAGTAGGCTATTTGGTCTGGGAGTTTAAGCCCATTTAGTGAGAGGCAGTGGTGTGTTCTATATGTACAAAGTGGAAAGTTCTGTCATTATCTTGTGAGCTGAAATTCATTGAGGAGAGAATCTCTGCCTGAAATATATCTATAAAAACCCTTGTCAAAACTGCAAAGGCAGGAATTGAGAGAATTTCTATGAATAAATAAAAGTGTGTCCTCAGGAATGCCTGGGAGAGTTGACTATAAAATAGAGACAACCCCTGGAATGAGTATTAGGCTAGGATGCCTATACAGTGCCAGAGTCACAGGAAAAGTGAGAGAAGAAGTTTGAGAAACTCAAACTAGGTGTGATAGATGCTTCACAAGTGACTGGAGCAGTCCAATAGCTCTAGTTCCTAAGTTGGATGGAAGTATCAGATTCTGTAACAACTTTAAGAAACTAAACGGAATTCAAAGTTTGATACCCCATGCCCAGAACTGACGAGCTAACATAAAATCCAAGAAAGGACAGATAATTAACAACCCTAGACTTAGCAAAGTGTTATTAGAAGATACCACTTAACTCCCACCTGCTAAAGAAAAATATACCTTTGTAATCTATGACAGTCTATTTCAGAGAACAGTGTTACCATTTGTCTTACATAGATCTCCAGCTACCTTTCAGCGGCTGAGTGAGAAAATATTGAAGGCCGACTCGTGATAAGCTGCTGCATGCCTGAACCACCGTATCGTCCATTCAGAGGGATGGAAGTCTCACTTATCAAAAGTGTAGATTCGGTTAAAAACTGTAAAACTGACAGGCTTGACTGTGATTGCTCAGAAAAGTTTATTGGGCATGGTGGAAGCAAATTATTTGGGATATCCTATGCAAAGAGGGATAGCAGGCCCACAAGTAGAAATGACAGTGACCATAAAGCTGACCTGGTCCCTCCTCTAAAAGACAGGTGAAGGCTTTTTCATACTACCTTGGTATTACAGAAAATTTGTGCCTAATTTTCCAACTATTGCCTGCTTTTTGACAGATCTATCAAAAGGGAAATGACTGCTCAGTTTACTAAAGGGTTTATACTATATACCAATGCATCAGAGGTAGGTTTGTGGACAGTGCTATCTCAAGACATTGAAGGGAACTTGTGTAGCATATTAGCAGAAACCTAAGGAATGCAGAAAGGGAATATTCTACCAGAGAAGGAGAGTGTTTAACAGTCAAGTGGGATGTGTATTAACTGAAATGTTACTTACATGGTAGACATTACAACTTGGTAAATGACCACGCCCCTCTACAATAGCTGAGTATGAAGACTACAGTACAAAAATGTGCCAGAGGATGCTATTCCGCCAGCATTTTGAGTATGCAGTGATCTAAATGGCTGATCTATCTAACAGAAATGCTGAAGGGCTGTTAAGGTACTACAACACATTGTTATGAGTCTCAGACCCCTGGTTTGGTGGTGAGACAGGTAGCTGTGACATGTTGAATTCCAAAGATATATATTTACCTTTAAATGTTTCTTGGGAATGAGAAGTTCTAATGATATTAATCAGGAAGATTCTGTATTATCCAGTTAAAGGAAAACTGCAACTTCTGCAGTTTAACACACCTCTTAGGTGACTTTTCTCCTTACAGTTTGATTTCAGTACTATGAAGGTACCTGAAACCTGCTTGAACTTTATAAAACTTTCATTTCTTCACTTTGGTATCAAAGGAAGGGAAGGACCACTCACTTTTTAAGCTTATCTTCTCACATAAGTTGCAGAAGAATTTGTCTACACCTGCATGACATATCACAGACACAGAGAAATCTGTAGTCAGGAGCTCAGGCTGGTGTAAACAAGACAAAGAGGTGCAAAACTGTTTTCCATTGTCTTTATTGCAGAGAGGAAGAGAACTTACACTGATTCACAGTTGCTTCCAATGTAGCCATGCCTTTCACTGCAAAACAGAGCAATTTGATCAGTCAATGGTTCAAAGGCAGTTGTCATCTCTTTTGAAAAATTTATATAAGCTTCATCACAGTATTGAAATGCTAAGCTTTAAACTTTAAATGTTTGTTGTTTATACTACTTTACATTTTAAGATGACTTGAATGTAGTATCAAAGATGTCTATGACATTTAGAGAAAAGTCAGAAAATATTTTTCCTTGTAATTCTTGTATAGGAGGTTACTAGGCTAATGGCCCTAGGGCCTTTACAAGCCTAGCCATGTTATACCCGTGTTCCCTAATTGACCTTGGTTAGATGATCATTATTCACAGAGTGAGTCTATCCAGCACCAACTGCCCCTGTCCATGAGAGACATAGGTGCTACCCCCGGTGTGAATTTACGGTTTCCCATCCAATTGTCTTGGTTGCTCTTGAATAGCATTATTGAGGAGCTCTGCTTCGTGTGAATTGGGAGTTTATTCCAGAGGAGTGGTAATCTCTGGGAGATATATCTGTCTCTCCAGCATGTTCTGTTGATGTCACAGGCTAGGTTGAGATCCCTGGAGCAAGTGACTCTTGTCCCATTTGATTTGCGGATGTATAGCATTTCCATTAGGGCAGGGTCAGAGACTGCTCTGTAGGCCAGGCACAAGTCACCTCTCAGCAACCTGTACCATACAGAT
Organism: Protopterus annectens; assembly: GCF_019279795.1. Classification (NCBI taxonomy): domain Eukaryota; kingdom Metazoa; phylum Chordata; order Ceratodontiformes; family Protopteridae; genus Protopterus; species Protopterus annectens. The sequence goes on along the minus strand of NC_056734.1, from coordinate 513,082,117 downwards.
TACAGGGATAGGGTGTTCAGTAATTCCATATAGGCTATGTTTTGGAGGCCTTGAATTTTCTTGGTGAGAAACTTTTGTGGTCTCTCCAGCTGCTGCAGGTGTTTGGTGAGGTACATGCAAAAGGGAGCAGTACATAGGAGTTATAACATCCTTAGTCTTGGACCTGATACCCTTACTTATGATATTTGCAGAGTAGAAGGCTTTCCTTACCACTGTGAACACATGGTGATCGAAGTTTAGATTGCTATCAACCTGTGTTCCCAAATGTCACACCACTGGGTTTGAGCTTGGGGGAAGGGGCTGTCAATATTGTAATTAGCAAGGACTTCCTCTTTGCCAAAGGGGATAATAATACACTTTTTTGTGTTTAGTTTTAGTCTGTGGCTTTGGCACCAATCATTTGCCTGTGTTAGCTCCTTTTGTAATATGTTAACGTCATCTGGGGACTCAATGATTGCACCCAGTTTGCAATCATCAGCGAACTTGGGAAGCCAAAGGCCATCTACTTTCACCCTGACTTCCAAGAAATTGATTCCAAACAGTAGAGGGCACAGCACAGATCCTTGTGGTATGACACTGGTAACTGGTTTAATGGCAGAGGTGGAATCCCCAATTTTGACAGTATGCATTCTGTTGATGAGCCAGTTGGCTACCCATCTCGTGACGTATGGGTTAATCCCCAGCTGGAAGGATTTCTCAGTGATACCTGAGTGGGAGATTGTGTCAAAAGCCTTGGCTAAGTCAAGACAGGCAGTATGTACTGTTCTGCCTTCATCCAGGGCTTTGGTGATATTCTCAAAGAAGTCCACCAGGTTCAGTAAGCATACTCTACCCTTAATGAAGCCAAAATGGGTCAGGTCAAGAGTTTGAAGGTCACCTATGTCCTTGATGATAAGGTCCATAATGATTCTTTCCATGCCTTGCAGATAAGGCTGGTTAGGCTTGGGTCTATGTTAAATCATTGAATGCTTAAAAAAGAGAGCAATGATTTATCAAACCCATGTAAGTGAAAGCTTCCAAGGGGAAAACATCACTGTTCTACAAAAAAAAAAAAAAAACTAAAACATTACATAAAGTGGGGGCCTTTGCCCCCCACACCCCTTGATGTGGGGGGTTGGGATCCCCACACCCCCCTACTTAAATATACCAACTCCAAGATCACACTACAGTCAGGAAAATGGCAAAGTAATGGAAGCAGCCAAGCAATTTCTTTCCCAGGGAAAGAATTTGCTTATATGCCGTTTCGCTATTTTGCCTTTTCGTGCTCCAAGTTCGATCAAGACACATTCGAAAAAATGTGTCTTCGATCATTTAATAGAAACCCATTAAGCTTACGGGTGTATAGTTTCTAGGGATGGTTGATGGACCACCTTTGTGCAAGGGGATTATTGTTGCTGTTCTCCACTCTGTTGGAACAAAGCCAGTGCTTAGGCTGAGGTTAAAGACAGTGCCAAAGGGTTCTGCTAGGCCTTGTATTAGATTTGTTTAGTAAGCAGCCTGAGATGTTATCTGGTCCCACAGAGGCTGTGTGTTTGACCTTGGAGAGGGCAGATATGACCTGCTCTTTGGAGATACTAGGTAGAAGAATGGTGTCAGGTATGGTTTGGGGTATGGCTGGTAGGGACAGGGGGGTGAAGTTTGCACCAAATCTGTCAGCTAGCAGGATGGCAATTTCCTCAAGTTCATTATGAGAGGTACCATCCACTATAAGTTTGGCACATAGTTGGGTGTTCCCTTTTAGATTTCAGACATAGCTAAAGAATACATTATAATCATCTTTAGCTAGGGATCCTGTTTTAGCTTCATAGCTAGCTTTAGAGGACTTTATAAGGTATCCGATTTTCTTGGTCAAGCTGCGGAGGATATTCTTCTGTTGAGTAACTTCCCTCTTGTTCTTAGACATCAGTTTTGTCCTCTTGCTATATAACCTATTTACACTTGAGATCCACCAGGGGAGCCTGTTGTTTTGGGAGGACCTGGTTTTGATCTTGTCAGGTACAACCAAGTCTATACAGGTGTTTAGGTGGTTATGTAGGCCATTTGTGTACTCCCCTGCATAAGAGTCATTGTTGACTGTGTTAGCAGTAGGCTTGAAACTTTTTATATCATTGCCTAGTAGGCTGCAGTCCTTTTTGGAGAAATTTGTCAGTTGTTTTGCTCCTGTGGGGGTGTCAGATCTGGTCGTTACTTGAAATCAGACATATTTATGGTCTGACCTTACCAGGGAGTGAAATTCACAGGGGGTACTGCAGTGATCTCCCATGCTGGTGAGTACTAAGTCCCATTTCAGACCCTTGTGGGGGTGTAGACTAGTATAGTATCAAAACATTTACCAAAGTGTAGGGGGCTGTCAGTTCACCTTGGATTACAAAAAGATACTTGGAACAAAGGCCTGCAATTTAGCAACTGTTTTGGTTGCAGCTGTATAATTCCTTAGAATACTATAAAACAAGCCCTGAGACACATACAAATGAGGGGGCATTCAAGAAATAAAAGAAGCAGTCCTGTTAAAGACAGTGTATAAGATGACAGTGACTGACACTAATCCCACTTCAGACAGTAATCAAGGAGCCTCAGTCCTCACCAGTGACACCAGTGAAGGACAGCCACTAGTAGCAAAAATGGATACACATAGCATTTTCAGATACAGCTCTCTGCCCCAAGTATAATTTCCATTAAGAGCCCACAAGGAGCACACTCCAGACCTGGGGCTGGATTCTCTCTCTCTCTCTCTCTCTCTCTCTCCAGGCTCCAAACAAGACTCCACACTGACCACTTTGGAACTCTGCGTCCCTATTCCAATCAGCTGACCCACACACTTGGACATTTGGTTTTCACACAAAGCACACACCTGGGAAAGGCTGGCACAGATTTACCCAGCTGTGCCCCCTCTCCCTAGACTATAAGGTAATTATGCTGCCACCACTCAGCTACTAAGGCTCTTACAAGGGTACCCAATTATACTGAGTAAAATTAATACTGGTACAAACGGTAGAGTTTGATCAATGCAGCAAGGCTTTCAGGAGTAGCCACAGTGCCACTAAAATAAACATACGTACTCTTAAGATGTTAAAAGTATTATCTAAAAGACCAACCACAATGAAAGGTATAGAAATATTTAATAATAAATAATAAAATAGAAAACATGAGAATACTGAATATCTAGTTACAATAAACACCAGTGTCAATCACAAGAGATATAAAAAAAACACAGTTGAACAGATTCACACAGATGCAGAAACACACTACTTAACTAATCTCACTATATTTTTCTGACTGACTAAAGAATTACTGTTCCCTGGTTAACTTACAGCAAGACACGATGATGAGTGTTGAGTTGCTTACTACAGCAAGGCAAGATGAGGTGTATGGTTGTATGAGATATCTGTGAAGATCTTTCCTGTCAGGTTCCGAAGAACAAAGTGCTGCTGTGAGAGTTCCATCAAATCTCTCACTAATATCTAAATAATCATTTCAGTGCTGGTTATGGAATGACATCACATGTTGTTACCTGACTCTGGTACAATAGGCTCATAGGTGTTTACTTGGCTAACAACCACAAGGGCCTTTTTAAGCCTAGACATGCATCCCAAATCTCTGACAAGTTCTGATACCCTTGACAAGTGTAAGCATGGGCCTGGGAGATGAACCATTTACAGGTTACCTGTGTCTATTAGAGACATAGGTGCCAAACCAGGGATGAATTTCTGGTTTCCCATCCAATTGTCCAAGTTGCACTTGAATTGGGTTAGGGAGGAACTCTTCTTCACATGGATGGGGAGCCTGTTCTATAGATGGGGTAGTCTCTGGGATACATACCTATGTCTCCAGCAGGTCCTATTTATATCACAGGCAAGGTTTAAGTCTTTAGAATGGGTAATTCTGGTGCTGTTTGTTTTGTGGATATTTAGGAGGTCCATCTGAGTGGGGTCTGACAATGCCCTGTAACCCAGGCATAGAGCTCCTCTCAAAAACCTATAGGAGACAGAACACAGGGATAGAGCCTTGAGGCGATCTGCATAGGACATTTTACTTATGCCCTGTATTCTTTTAGTGAGGAACCTCTGTGGACATTCCAGCTGTTGAATATGCCTAGTTAGGTACATACCAAAGGGGGCACTGTATTCGGTGATAGATCTGATGAATGCCAAATACAGTGAAATAATGACTTCCTTTGACTTAGATAACATACCTTTGTTTATAAGTTGCGCAACACAGAATGATTCCCTCACCACTGTAGACAAGTGATGATCAAAGGCTAGATTATTATCTATGTGTGTCCCTAAGTCCCTGACTACTGGGTCTACTCTAAAGGTGAAGAAATCAGGTTAAAAATCCATATAAAACACTGCTGATATCATTTAAAAAGGGATGTAGTATAAGAGATATTGTGGTTCATAGTGAATTCTGTGCTCCTAAAGTAAATTGTTTTAGTAATAAGATATGATTGACAGACCATGATGCTTTTCCAGAGATGGCTTGCATCTGTCTCACCTGGGGTTCAAGATTCTGGCAAAGGCTCTTGCCTCCCCTATAGTGCCTTTTTAAGGAAAAGTGATGAGGTTAAAACTACCACCATAAAAATTTCAACAAAACACAAATTAAAGGTCATGCTGCTAAACGCTAGGAGTCTAAACATGAAACTGCACTCATCGCATTCCTAACCCTGGAAAATGCTGACATCTGTGCAGTCACAGAATCCTGGTTCAAAGATACAGTGAGCACCCCAGCCTTACCTGGTTACTCATCATATCATACATTCAGACCCCAAACTGTGGGTAGTAAAGCCAAAGGAAATGGAGTTTCAACATATATTAAAGACATACACACCTCCAGGCTGATCAAACAGTATGACACACAGGAGACACTCCAGGTGCCGTTAACTATTGACAAGACCCCTATACAATCACAGCTAACTACCGGCCCCCAAATCTGACCCAAGATGCCCAAACTGCCTAGCTAGAACTCTTCGAATCTATCAAGATTTAACCCTTTACCATATTCCTGGGTGACTTCAACTACCTAAACATAGACTGGAAGAACTACTCTTGCCAGAACACAAATGCCCAGAGATTCCTCAATTTTGTCAATGTAAATGCTTTGGAACAGCTAGTTGACACCCCCACAAGAGGTGATAATATCTTAGACTTGGTATTAACCAACATGAGTAATCACTGCAGCATCCCTGCAGTATCATCCTCCCTTGTAATATCCGACCATAAGGTGGTCACATTTGAAGTCACCATCTCCCCTGACCCCCCTCTAGCTAAGGTCAATCATTTAAACTTCCCCAAAGCTGACTACATCCTCCTGAGGGATAGTATAAACAGCTTCACAGCCCCCTCTCCCTCTCTAGGAATTGGCACCAGTATGCAAAACTATATCAAATTACTATACTAGCATTTTTATAGATGCTTGGAATCAGGAATACCTGACAGGACTAAATCATCCTCTGCAAGGAAGAGTAAACCTGTTTGGTGGACATCTGCAATAAATAAACTCTATAACAAAAGAAAAAAATTGCTATCCAGGACCAAGAAGGAGCAGGTTCCCAAATGGAAACAATCTCTCCTTAGCCTAAACAAGCAAATAAGAGCACTAGTGTAATCCTCCAAAGCAAACTTCGAGTCCAAATTGGCCACATCTACTAGAGACAATCATAAGGCCTTCTTCACATATATCCGTAATCTCAAAGGTAGCACCCAGATCTGTTCAGAACTGGTGGACAAGGACACCACATATACAAATGCCACAGATATAGCAAACTTGCTGGCTGACAGATTCAGTGAAAATTTCACCCCTCTGCCCCCCAACCCATCAGTAAATCAGGACATTCCCAGTACCTGCCTCCTTCCCCTTATATCTCGGGATTAGGCCATCATGGCTCTCTCAAGGGAAAAAAATACAGCCTCCATGGGACCTGATAACATCCCAGGTTGCATCCTACATGAACTCAGGCAGGAACTTGCAGTACCATTAGGCGCCCTATTCAACCAAAGCCTGAGTACCGGTTTTGTCCCAGCTGAGTGGAGGACAGGCACTGTCATTCCTTTACACAAAGGTGGAGCATCCACTGATCCAGGAAATTATAGACCCATCAGCCTAACTCACCTGATCTACAAGGCCATGGAATGGATTATCATGGACCTCATTAACAAGGACATTGGCAACCTCCAAACACTTGATTCCACACAGTTTGGCTTCATCAAGGGGAGGTCGTGTGTGTTAAATTTGATCGACTTTTTTGAGACAGTCACCAAAGCCATGGATGAGGGAAAGACAGTGCATACCACCAACCTTGACCTGGCCAAAGTCTTCAACACTATTCCCTACTTGAGCATAATAGAAAAACTCTCTCAACTAGGCTTCAATCCATATGTTGCCAGATGGGTAGCCAACTGGCTCACTGATAGAACCCATCTAGTCAAAATAGGGGAAGCCACCTCAAGCAGTAGACCCATATTGAATGACGTATCCAAGGGTTCAGTTTTGATGCCTCTGTTATTTGGGATATACTTTTCTGAGGTACAGGCCAAAACCAGTGGGCTATAGCTGACCAAGTTTGCAGATGACTGCAAGTTATGAGCTGTCATCAATTCCCCTAGTGACATGGACATCTTCCAAGAGGGTCTCATCCAAACAAATGACTGGTGCCAGAAACATGTCCTCAAGCGGAATACAAAAAAATGCATTATCATTCCCTTTGGGGAGAGTGACGTCCTCACAAATTATCACATCAATAACAACGTTCTAAGCACGCAGTCAGTCGTGAGGGATTTGGGCACCCAGATTGATAGCAGGCTGACTTTTGACCATCACGTTGCTTCCATTGTATGGAAAGCTTTCTACATGGCCCACCTCATAAGTAAGGGTATCTCATCCAGGGACAAGGAGGTCATAACATCCCTGCACTGTTCCCTTATAAGGTTCATTACTGAGTACAACACCCCATTCGACATGTACCTCGCAAAGCACATGCAGCAGCTGGAGAGACCACAGAGGTTCCTCACCAGGAGAATCCATGGCCTCAGACATCTACCATACACAGATAGGCCCTATCCCTCTACTCTGTTTCATACAGACTCCTCAGAAGTGACCTCTGTCTGGCATACAAGGCGATCTCGGACCCCGACTTGATGTGACTGCTGCATATCCATAAATCAAGCTTCACTTGAGTAACCCACACATGTGGCCTCAACCTGGTCTGTGACATCAATAGGACTTGCTGGCAGGACAGATTTGTGTCTCAGAGACTCCCCCATCTATGGAATAAACTCCTCTCCAAGAGTACCTCATTACCCCTTTTTAAGTGCAATCTGGATAACTGGATGGGAAATAGAAAATACATCCCTGGGATTCCATCTGTGTCCCTGCTAGACAGGGGCATCGGGTGCTGATTTGTCTATGAATAGGCTAAACTCTTGGCTAGGCTTATAAGGGCCTCAGGGCCAATAGCCTAGTAACTTCCTATGCTCCTATGATCCTATGATAATATGTCACTGTTCGGCACCTGGGCCTGTGTAAATTGTTCTTTATGTCCTTTATGTCCCTTTTTGGTTAATTTTGTAGTGATATTAATGGTATTCAGTATAATCCTATATCACGTTATATGTGTAATACATATGGAGTGGTTTATGCCCTGAAGTGTCCCTGTGGTCTATTCTATATAGGGGAATCAAAAAGATCTTTTAGAATAAGACTACAGGAACATATAAGAGACATTAGGAACAATAAATATGAAAATTCTGTGCATTTTAATTCTGTTCATGGGGGTATTTATTCTGATTTAAAAGGCTGTATTTTGGAACATATTATAGCTGAAAATGCCCTTGCACTTAAAAATAAATTGTTGTTTAAAGAAATCATTTTTATTTTAAAATATAACACTCTGACACCTGCTGGACTGAATAGAGAATGTAATTGGAAAACTCTTTTTGTAATTATTTAATCTTTACTGAATAATTAATTGATTGGTTTAATTATTTTTATTTTTTAAGACTGTGTTAACCTGTGTTTTATCAACTCCAAGAAGGCTGAGTAGCTGAGGCACTAGAGTCATTTGGATTATAATAAACTTACTGTGTGGATTTTAACTGAAGTCCTGGTTATTTCTCATATCACTGTTTTTTGTTGTGGAAAGACATTTTACTTACACCCTGTATTCTTTTAGTGAGGAACCTCTGTGGATGTTCTAATTATTGGATATGTCTGGTTAGGTACATACCAAAGGGGGCATTGTACTCAATGATAGGTCTGATAAATCCAGTATACAGTGGAACAATGACTTCCTTGGACTTAAATGACATACCTTTGTTTATAAGTTGTGCAACATACAATGATTTCCTCACCACTCTAGACACGTGATGGTCAAAGGCTATATTACTATCTATGTGTGTTCCTAAGTCCCTGACTACTGTGTCAACTCTAAGGGGTGTGTTGTCAATATGACAGTTACCAGGGATGGATGACTTCCCAAAGGATACTATTATGCATTTCTTGGCATTTAGTTTTAGTCCATGGCTCTGACAGCAGTTGTTTGTCTGTGTCAGCCCCTCCTGGAGAACATTTGTGTCAGTGTGAGATTCAATGACAGCTCCTAATTTGCAATCATCGGCAAATTTAGTCAGCCAGAGACCACTGACATTGGCCTTGACTTCTGAGAAGTAAATGCCAAAAAGGAGAGGCTACACTTGTGACTGGCCTCTTTGTAGAGGTGGACTCCCCAATTCTAACTTCCTGGGTCCTGTCTGTGAGCCAGTTGTCTATGCACAGGGTGACATATGGGTTTATACCTAACCTCTTGAGTTTGTCAACAATGCCTGAGGTGGGTATTGTGTCAAATGCCTTGGCCAGGTCAAGCTAGGCAGCGTGAAGGATTTTGCCCTCAACCATTGCTTTGGTGACCTTCTCAAAGAAGTCCACCAGGTTGAGTAGGCATGATCTGCCCTTGACAAAACCAAACTGGGTTGGGTCCAAAGTCTGGAGGTTTTCTATATTTCTATTGATCATCTCCATGATAATTATTTCCATGGCTTTACAAAAAAGACTAGTGAGACTTATGGGTCTGTACTTTCTAGGGTCTGTAGATGGCCCACCTTTGTGCAAAGGGATGGGCGTTGCTTTTCTCCATTCATGAGGCATGAAGCCTGTTTGGAGTCTATAGTAGCTACAGAAATTCCAGAAGCCCTGATAGGTCATATTTCATGCTATTTAGAAGGCATCCTGGGATATTGTCTGGGTCCATTGATGCAGTGCTCCTGGTCTTACAGAGAGCATTAAGGACCTGTTCCCTAGTGATAGCAGGGGAAGTTATATCTGATGATATTTCCTGATGAAAGGTTGTGGGGCAGAGAGGGATAAAGTTGGAGCTGAATTTATCAGCCAGGAGGTTTGCTAAATCTTCTGGCTCAGTATAGGTGGCTCCATTTACAATGAGCTCTGCACAAAATTGTGTATTGCCTTTGAGGTTGCAGATATAGCTAAAGAATGCTTTGTGGTTGTCCTTGGCCTGGGAGGCCAAACTTACCTCAAATGTGGCTTTGGTAGACTTTATTTGTCCTCTGAGTTGTTTGTTTAGTTTGATGAGAGTGCTTTTATCCTTCTGGGTGCTGAATCTCCTAATTTTTGCCATGATTTTCTTCCTCCTGTTATACAACCTATTGATTTTGTGATTCCACCAGGGTGGCTTGTTTTTTGAGTTAGTTCTGTACTTCTTTCTGGTGGATACAGCTGCCTATATGCAGCTATTAATAAGCTTGTACATGGTTTCTGTGAAAAGTTTTGCATAGGCAGCAGTATCATCAGGGTTTACGGGGGCTTGAAATTTTTCCAGGTTCTAACTTAATAGCAGGAGGTTAGCCTTAGAATAGTTCCTGACTATTCCAGGTTTATCTGGGGGTCCAGGATTTATTTTTACTCAAAGGAGACCATTTTGTGGTCTGACCTTACCAGGGAAGGCATTACAATAGGGGATGTGCAGCTGTCTCCCATATTAGTGAGGACCAGATCCAGTATGGTTGCACCCTTGCTTGGTGTACTGACTATGTGGTCCAGGGAGTTTGCATTTACAAAATCAAGGAATCTCTGTGCATGTACGTTTGGTGTTGTATAGGATTCCCAGTTAATAGTGGGGTAATTAAGGTCATCCATGAATATGGTATTGGGTTGGATGGTTAGTGTTTCTAATAAGCTTAAATACATGATATGAGTTTCCTGTGTCATAGAGGGGGACCTACAGCTTGCAAGGAAGTGGTATTAGATTTTTTGTATGGTGATTTGAACACGGAACAGCTCAAATGCATTGTCCTGTTTGACCAGCCTTAAAGTACATTTATTTTTTAATGTAAATAGAGACACCACCACCTTTAGTCCCTGCCTGTGAAGTAGCTGGCCTAAATGTGTGGAAGGCATTATAACAGTGCACTGTTGGTATGCTCTCCGCAGCTTTAAACCATGTCTCAGTGACTACGCAGATGTCAGCATTCTGTAGGGTAAAGAGAGCTTTTAGGGAATGGAATTTTTTGCTTAGACTTCTAGTGTTGAGCAGTAATACCTTTAGATTTTCTTGGTTTTGATTTGCTGTGTAGGAAGTACTTTCCATTTGGCATTGCCTAAAAAGGCCACTATGGGGAAGACAACGTTTCAGTCAATATTCAAAAGCCTAGAGGGGAGAGGTGCAGACCATCCCTGGCAAAGCAGTGTGGTCTGTTGACCATCTCCTCCCATGCTGACAAATATCGCACCCCATTAGAATGACACCAGAAACTAAGACAATTATTAAAGTCAATCATCTTTTGTTCTTATTGTGACATCATCCTTGGATAAGGTAAAATGCTGCTCAATGCTAGGCTCATACTAGAGACACATATTTCAAGAGGTCCATGATGTCTCTCTTCATATAGTCTAGGGAGGTATGTCTCAGGTCATTTACTGCCACATGGACACCCAGAACTTTAAACAATTTCAAAAATTCCACCCTTCTATGGTAGCAATTAGTTCACACCTAAGGACAATACAGCAAGATTTCTAGTCCTGGTTTTCCCAGACATTTTTGACTCTGGCTGCAATCAAACATGGAAGATAAAATCTTAATGGCCAAACCAACCCATTTAAATTTCAACCAATTTTTCAAAATTAGCTGGACTGAGATTAATCTTTTCCCTTCCAGAATTTTGCGTTAAACATATACTTTTAATCAGTTATAATAATACTGTCTGACATACATGTATATCTCTTTTCTGTCCAGCAAGATCCACTGTTGATGCATTTTAACACAAGCAGCTTTACAAATACATTTTTAACACAAGCATCAATACAAATCAGTGTGATAGTCACATGACATAAACTTCTTTACGAAACTCCAGCTAGCTATGCTGGTGTATGTTACATGTGCACTGCCCTACTCTCCCTGGCAAAAATGGCACTATGTCATATCATCAAACTGTTATATGTCAGTGGAATGGGAATACACCACTACTTCCTTATGTCTACCATGACTCATATAAAGCGTACTTGAAATGGATTATGGGTAAGAGAAAGGCTTAAAGAAAAATAAAATCACACTGCTATGTCAAGCCTCATTGACAGCCATTTTGCAGAAAACATATTAAAATTCTATAAGAAGCAGTCGGAGTGATTCTGAGATGGTGAAATAGCTCAGAAAGCATTACTTCTACGGTGGAGTTTTCTTTTAACAAAACACTGATTATCATTTAATGAAATACAAAAAGGAGGAGCCTACAACAGCAAGACAGCAAGTTTGTCAAATGTATGAAGAGCAGCTCATCTAAAGACCATGGAAGTGTGAAGTGTGATAGCTCAATCAGGGCTAACATATGGAGCATACCTGAATGAATCACCTGGGCTACACAGGAGAAATCACTAACTTGTGGAGCATACCTGAATGAATCACCTGGGCTACACAGCTGAAATCTATGAGTTCAGGGGCTGTGTGGACTGTAAATAGTTGGTGGGGGTCTATATTAAATCAGCAAATGCTTAAAAAAGCAAACGCTGATTTATCGACCCCATGTAAGCGAAAGCTTACAATCCCGAACACTTGGAACAGCAATTTTTTCCCCAGGGAAAAAAAAAAACGCTGTTCCACAAAAAATAAATAAATAAATAAAAGCTTCAAAACATTGCATAAAGTGGGGGCCTTTGCCCCTTACACCCCTCACACCCCCCTACTTAAATATACCAACTCTGAGATTGCACTACAGTGAGGAAAATGGCAAAGTAACAGAGGCGGCCAAGTGATTTCTTTCCCAGGGAAAGAGATTGCTTATATGCCGTTTCGTTAGTTTGCTGTTTTGTGCCTTCAAGTTTGATCAAGACGTATTCAAAGAATTGCGTCTTCGATTATATAATAGGAACCTGTTGGTGGAAAGTAACCAAAGATACTGTTGTTTTTTCATTTTGAAGTGAAAAGCCATGTGGGCTAATATTTTGAGTTTTATATGGGTTACTGAATATGTGTACATTTTTGTTCCTTAGACTTACAATATATCTTAGTATCTTATGAAATTCATATAATGTTATAAATGAAGTCAGTCACAAAATCTACCTTTCATTTTTAGGTTCAAGTACAGATTTGCCAAAGTGAAACAACATTTCTTTGCTTTCAACATTTTGGAATCTATACAAACAGAAAAATATGTCACTGTAAGTGTCTACACATATTCAATGAAGAAAAACAAAGCCTTGCTGTCAGGATTGTAGGAAATAACGACTAAATAGAAATTGCAGTTACTGAAAGTTAACAGATTTTCCCTCCATTGTAATAAGCAGTATTCAGAGTTTTAATATATTTCATTTCCTTGCACCTTCCTTCCTAAGGATAACAGCTACACATAGTTTAATACCCAGGCTTCTCCTAACAGCTGCCAAATAACCTTGATTTCTTGTTTTACTATGTAATGCACATTATAGAGTATATATTATGTAACTATTTAATTTTGCAGCATTTTCAAAGCAGGAAGGCAAGCATTAGTTATTTTCTAGTTATTTAATTTTCTTTCTGAGCTGACAAATGTACTTACTTTTTAGATGAAAATAGTGTAGAAGTAAATGCTGCAGTGCTTTTTGTTGATATCCATTAATACAATCAGTGTCAATATATGATCTGAATTCAAGGTGATAATGTAAGCAGAAACTGTGTTGTCTAAAAACTGTGCTCTAAGATGTTTAACTGCCTGTGTTTGCATCACTGTCACTGCATGTGTCTGATTGTCTGTTCTTTTGTCTCTCTATACATACAGTTGATTCTTCAAATGTATGATCAGCAAATCCAACTAGAAACTTACAATGCCTGTGTTTTGTAAATCTACTCAAATGTTATTGGCTTTGTTGAATCATGATTAAAAATGGTCATTAGACCAACCTGCCTACTCAATTACCAAATACTAAATATATGCTACTCAACGCCAGAAGTCTAAACCTCAAGATGCACGCACTCGAAACTCTCCTTAGCATGGAGAACATCGATATCTGTGCAGTAACAGAAACCTGGTTCAAGGCTCCCGAGAGCACACCAGCACTACCAGGTTATACCTCATACCATGCTTTTCGACCCCAAAACTTGGACCAAACCACAAAAGGAGGGGGATATCAATATTCGTCAAAGATACCCACACCTCCAGGTTGGTGGCACAGCACGAAGCATCAGAGACTATCCATGTGCAACTAACAGTGGGTAAAACTGCCTTCCAGTTTATAGCCTGCTACAGACCACCCTCCCAAACCCAGGAACCCCACTCGGCCTTCCTGAGAACACTGGAAAATATGAAGGTCTCTCCAAACACCATTATATTGGGTGACTTCAAATACCCAAACATAGACTGGGAGCATTATTCTAGCTCCAACACCCTAGCCCAAAGGTTCCTAGAATTTATAAACTCAAATGCTATGGAACAACTTGTTACCACTCCCACAAGAGGGGAAAACATACTGGACCTGATCATCACCAACATGGGGACTCTATGCTCCAGACCAGAAGTGTATCCCTCACTAGTAAGATCAGACCATAAACTAATATCACTGGATATTCACATCCCGACCCCACCCCCTGCCCAGAAATCCACAGTGAAAAACTTCTCTAAAGCAAATTTCACACTCCTCAAAACCGAGGTGGAATCCTTCAAAGCCCCCGGGCCTGTGGAAAATACGGCCCAGACTGCAGAATCCTTTATAAACACATTCTATGAACACCTTCTGGAATGCATGGATCATGCAATCCCAAATAAAACCAAGACCCAATCCTCCAAAGGCAGACGTCCTGTCTGGTGGACCCCAGCCATAAACAAACTATACAATAGAAGGAGGAAGCTACTACATGATAGAGCAAAATCCCAAAAAGGGAAGGCATCTCTGATCAGTATTAGCAAAAAACTACGGGCACTCATAAAATTGTCTAAGGCCAGCTTCGAGAAAAAAATTGCAGAGGACACTAAGGATAATCACAAGGCTTTCCTTAGTTATGTTAGGAACCTGGGTGGGAATTCCCAAATATGCTCAGAATTAGTCCAAAATGACAAAAAATACACTGAACCCACAGACATTGCCAACACCCTAGCTGACAGGTTCAGTGCAAACTTCTCCCCCCCCCCCAGCAAAAGGGCAAATATCTATCCCAGCAGAGTGCTGCCCCCCTGACATCTCAGATGCTCAGGTAAGAGCCGCCCTCTCCAAAGCAAAAAACACAGCATCAATGGGACCAGACGGTGTCCCGGGCTGCATCCTACATGAACTCCAAGAAGAGCTAAACCCAAACATAAAACTACTGTTCAATCTCAGCCTTACTACAGGATATGTACCCAAAGAGTGGCATACAGCAACAGTGGTCCCTCTCCACAAAGGTGGTGCCTCAACAGATCCTGGAAACTATCGCCCCATAAGCCTGACTAGCTTGGTCTGCAAAGCTATGAAAAGGATCATCATGGACCTCATAAATAAAGATATTGGGGACCTACAGACACTGAATCCTACCCAGTTCGGCTTTGTTAAGGGCAGATCCTGCCTCTTAAACCTGGTTGATTTCTTTGAAATAGTCACCAAGGCCATTGACAAGGGGAAGGTGGTCCACACAGCCTACCTGGACCTCGCAAAAGCCTTCGATACAATACCCCACTCGGGCATTATAGATAAGCTCACCAGCTTAAATATAAACCCCTATGTCACTAGATGGGTTGCAAACTGGCTCAAGGACAGAACCCACATGGTTAGAATTGCTGGAGCCATGTCAGACTCCAAACCAGTTACAAGTGGCATCACACAAGGCTCAGTCCTGGGACATCTCTTGTTCGGTATATATTTCTCGGAGGTACAGGCCAACACAGAAGGACTGTGGCTGCCCAAGTTCGCAGATGACTGCAAACTGGGTGCCATAATCGACTCTCCAGCCGACACAAGCATCCTCCAAAAGGGCCTCATAGAAACAGACAACTGGTGCCAGAGCCATGGCCTCAAGCTAAATGCCAAAAAGTGTATAGTCATCCCCTTTGGCAAAAACAAAGTGCCCACAAATTACCACATAGGTGGTAATCCATTAAGTACAGAAGAAGTAATTAGGGACCTGGGGACCCAAGTTGATAGCAATCTCTCATTTGACAACCACGTGGCCAAAGTGGTTAGAAAAACATTTTATATAGCCCACCTAATCATGAAGGGATGCACATCTAGATCAGGGGAGGTCATCGTGCCTCTTTACTCATCCCTCATCAGGCCCATAACTGAGTACAATGCCCCTTTTGGGATGTACCTTACCAGACACCTGCAGCAACTGGAAAGACCCCAAAAGTACCTCACCAAGAGGATCAAAGGGCTCAAACAGATGCCATATGCTGCCTGGTTAAAGAAACTCCAGCTCTACTCAGTGGCATACCGCCTGCTCAGAGGCGATCTGTGCCTGACGTATAAAGCCATGTCCAACCCGGAATTAATGGACATGCTGCACCTCAGAAAATCCAAATCCCATCAAGCTACGCACTCAAGAGACTTGAACCTCAGCACTGAAATAAATAGGACATGCTGGAGGGACAGATTCATAACACATAGGCTCCCTTCACTCTGGAATAAAATCCCAGTCCAAGTTAGGCAGAGTCCCTCATTGACTCTCTTCAAGAGGAATCTTGATGAGTGGATGGGAGATCATAGGTTTACCCCGGGTATCACTTCTGTGTCACTGTTAGACAGAGGCACAGTATACTAACCTCGAAAAAGGGCATAGCAAAATTAATTTAAAAGGGGTGGCGAAAGCCAAACACACTCTGGCTAGGCTTATAAATGCCCTAGGGCAGATAGCCAAGTATGAACCTATGAACCTATAAGTAAGGTCAAGAGAGTACAATAAGTTTTTATCAGTACAGTTCACTTATGCCATTTCTTGCTTTCTTACCAAGTAAAACATTTAACTAGTTTCCTATAGATATTCTATTTTGCACAAGTAAATTGACCATGAAACTTACATATGTTCTTGTTGGCCTACAACCATAATTCCACTCTGTTTTATGGCTGTCATCAGATGATAGTTCAAAACTGTTTTAATTGTAACGACTCACACTTATTATATGCATTCTACTAATGCTCTCCGATTTCTGTATGTTACATGACTGGCTCCTCTGTTGTTATTCATCCCATCTTGATTGATTTTTAATACTTATTTCACTTAAAAAAATAAATGGCATTGTCACCTGGTACACATATGTCTTGGTGCATAAGACGACACATCAAGTGAAACACTGAAACTATCAGTTACATTTTTAAACTTTCTGGTTTTATACAATAAAAATGCAACCAGGGTTTTTAGACTTTTAAATTTATGACAATTACATTGTCACTAGACAAATATTACATTAGTTACTCTTGTTCACTGTAATCAGATACCACTGCCAGTGTCATATGTTGATTTCATGTATGTCTTAAAAACATCACAAGTACAACTGAACATATAGAAAATACAGTTCAGGTAGTTTGCTAGTGACATTTTTTCTTTTCATACTGGAAACAGAAAATGCCAAAATAGATCTGCAGTAGTGCTGCAATACAAAAACTTTGGTTAATCTTCTTTATTTACTCAACTAAGAAGTAATACTTGGCTACAGCCTAAATTCACTGACTGATTATAGAATGTCACCCTTCTGGCCTTTGTTGCCTTACAATCATTAGTCATTCTTTTTGATTTTTATTTTGAATCTTTATTTCACGTTACAAAAACTGATAACTAATTCTTCATAGTCTCATGCAGACCTGTTTACACACCCAGGTCTTGAGGCATTAATTCAAGTAGCATTTGCTATTATTTAAACGTTACACACACCTAAATCCACTTGCCTAACAGCATGCTTTTTAAGTTTGCTGTTCTGCTAACTAATTTATGTCGTTCAGCTGCAGAATGTTTTGTACTTTCATGTGGATGCATTTAATGTCCTTGTTTAATGCAATTATGTTTTATGTTTTAAAGAATAATTTCATTTTGTAAGCTTGATGAAGACGTTCTGTAATGCTTGCATACCATGTTGATGAATACAATGTTTCTATACACTAATATTCTTTTCATTCTACAGATATTAATGCTTCATATTGTTACAAATGCAAGTTAGCATTTTGACAATGACAAATGTTTGTTTATGGAAAGATAATAGAGGAGTTGAAATGTTGACGACTGTGCTTTCTGTTGTCCCATTGTTGTTAACATCATTGTGAGTGACAGTAGGTGCTTTCCAATATTCTTTCTTTTATTATTAGTGAAGTTTTAGTTTGAAAATGTATTACATGTTTAATTCTAGTAGCAGAATGAACTGTGTTTTGCTGGGTATCATTAATTATTTCTTGTAAACAGAATGATTGTTGTCATTATGTGTTTAAACTTCTTCCAAGCTTATAGGGATGTAGTGTGAAACATGCGCTAATTGTGATATGCCATTACAGTTCGGGGAGTTCTACTGCACTGACATTTCTATTATGAAATATTAAATAGTGATTCCACATCCAAGATGACCATCAGGCAAACAAACTTTATCTGCATCTATTCTATAAGCGTAATGTTTTAATAGAAATGCTCATTCAAACTCTGGCACATCTTCTTGTAAGGGAAAGGTTAGTTTGTTTTTGATTTCCTGCAATTTGTATTGCTTCACTGCCTTCTTCTATTTTTGTATATTGTGATTTATTTTCTTTACACTGTGTTTTGCTTGTATTCTTCTTTCAATTGCATATTTAAACTAGTAAAGAGACCACAGCTGTGTCTCTTGTGAGTTACACAGAAATTAAGTTTTCCCCCATCCTCACACCCTGGTGCTTTTGTGTTTTTAAATTCAACTGCCTTCACAGTTGTCTTCCCCTTATGTTCCTTTGATATTTCCTTCCCTCGTCTCTTTCACTGGCTATTGTGAGTAAGCACAAAATTATCATTTTGTGAAATTGCTCCCCTTCAGCTATTTAAATTTATTGGCCATCTCACTGTATTCCAAAGAGCCAGAATACAAAGTGCCCAGCCCCTTCTAATCTATCTTGCTCTTTTAAAATTAGTGGCTCTCCACTTAGATAGCTAAAGCTTTAAGATGCCTCCTCATTCATATCTAGCTGCTTAGTGCACATTGCAACTCTTAGGATATTAACCCATTTTTCCATCTTATCTTTAAAATCTGCAACATCTACTCCAAGAACACCAATTACTGGAGACCTGACATTCTGCCTCTCAGTAGTCATCTTGGGATTAGTGATTTTGTTTTGCTCCTGGTGAGAGAAGGAGCATAGGGACATTATTTAATGCAGACTGCTGAACACTGGAAAGTGTAATAACTACTTCAGATGTGCCAACTTGGAATTTGTGCTTAAATTTTGCTCCTGTAAGAGAAGGTGCAGAATACACTGATTCCTGATTGTTTTTGATTGGGTAGTGAGTGTCTGTGTTTGAGCTTCCTGATTACTCTGCTTGCTATTCAATGCATCTACAAGAAAAAGGCTACAAGTATACTGACCCTTGCATCAGCCTGAAGAAGACCACTGGTCACCACGGAGCCTATAGCCTGCTTCTCATCTTGGGATTGGTGCTACTGTTTGCTTCTGGTGAGAAAAGAAGCAAAGGAGCATTTTATCCCAGCAGCATGACGCTATGGTGACACCAGCACTAGTAGTAGCCAAGCAGTAGCCATTCAGGCAAATACTTCTTGACAAAGCTAACTCTTTCTTTTTAGTAAGTACTGTTACTTCATCCATAAATCATCAGCGTCTACTTATCAGTTTTCCCTCAAGTGTTTGGCAGCAGCCTGAATAGCTACAGACACCCTGAGTTGACATTTGTCCTATAAAAGCACCCTTGAAATTCATCAATATCTAGTTGCACACAAGGAAACTTGTTTGCAGTGACAAATACTGTCCTCAGAGTTGCAAACCAGATACTCATGACATTACTTTATATTCTCACTCCAACCATCTATTTAATAAAAAAGGGTCTTTTGCCAAGTATATGAACTTTTCCACTATCTTCGTTACCAGCTTGGTGGATATGGGCATCCTGAGGCAATGTAGAAAATGCCTCATGTTTACAGGCAAGTAATTCTCAAACAAACTGCTATGGTATGTGAGAGATGTATTTACACAATGTCACTGGAGGCAAAGCTCTCACATAAAAGCACTCATAATGACAATCAGGTTATCAGTAATTCATAGGTTCATAGGTGTGTACTAAGCTAATGGCCCTGGAGCCTTTTACAAGCCTAGCCCTTAGAAGTTCCCTGCCACTGTGCCGACCTACGTCAGTTCCCAGTGGCTCTATCAAGTAGAGTCACTGGAGTGATCCCCGGGCTGAACTTTCTATTTCCCATCCACTCATCAAGATTTCTCTTGAAGAGGGCCAGTGAGGTGCTCTGCTTGACATGTATGGGAAGTCTATTCCAGAGCATGGGCAGTCTCTGGGTTATGAACCTGTCCCTCCAGCATGTTCTGTTGATTGTGGTAATGAGGTTGAGGTCTCTGGAGTGTGTAGAGCGGAGGGATTGGGATTTATTTAGATGTAGCATTTCTAACAGAGCTGTGAGCTAGCTGGCCACCCATCTGATGAGATAGGGATTAACACCAAGCTGTGTTAGCTTTTTGATGATGCAGGAGTAGGGGATTGTGCCAAAGGCCTTGGCCAGGTCAAAGTAAGCTGTATATACTGACTCTCCCTCATCCATGGCCTTGGTGACAGTCTCAAAGAAGTCAACTAGGTTCAGTAGGCAAGATTTGCCCCTGACAAATCCGAACTGGGTGGGGTCAAGTGCTTGGAGATTGCCTGTGTCCTTGTTTATGAGATCCATAATAATAATAATAATAATACACTCCATGGCTTTACAGATCAGACTTGTCAAGCTAATGGGACAATAGTTTCCAGGGTCAGTAGTGGCACCACCTTTGTGCAAGGGGATGACGATAGCAGTTCTCCACCCTACTGAAATGAAGCCTGTAATTAGGCTGTGGTTGAATAGGGTGCTCAATGGCGAAGCTAGTTCTTGCGGGAGATGGTGCAGAATACAGCCTGGGATACTATCAGGTCCCATGGAAGCTGTGTTCTTTTCCTTGGATAGGGCCTTTAATACTTGATCTACAGAGATGGTTGGTGTGGGACAAGTATTGGGGATGTCAACTGGGCCTTTGGGGGTGATAAGGGGGAGATGTTTGTGCAGAACCTTTCAGCTAGCAGGTTGGCTAAGTCAGCAGGATCAGTGTAAGAGGTACCATTAAGTACAAATTCAGAACAAACTTGGGCTTTGCCATGGAGGTTCCTAACATAACTGAAGAAGGACTTGTGGTTTCCTTTGTTTCGGAGGCTAGTTTCAACTCATAATTGGCTTTGGAGGTTTTCACTAGTGATCTAATTTGCTTGTTGAGGTGGAGGAGGGAGATTTTCCGATTTGGAATTTGTTTCTTTTTAGCCTTGGACAACAGTTTATTCCTTCTGTGTTAAAGCCTGTTGATAGAGGGTGTCCACCAGACAGGTTTGTGTTTCCTTGAGGAGCAGGTTTTAGTTCTGTTGGGTATGGCTGAGTCGATGCAGTTGTATAGGTGCTTGTATACTGCACTGGTGTACTGTTCAGCATGGTTGTCTGGATCCTCTGAGAGGGCCAGTGGTGTGAAGCTGCTGATACCCTCCCTTAGAATGTTGTAGTCAGCATTTGAGAAGTTTTTTAGCCTGGTTATGGCTGGGGAGAGGTTGGGTGGGATAGAAACTTCAAATGAGACAGACTGATGATCTGATCTCACCAGGGGAGACCATACTGTGGAAGTGGTGCAGCAGTCACTCATGTTGGTGAGAACTAAGTCCAGTATGTTAGCTCCCCTTGTTGGGGATGAGACCAGCTGGTCTAGTGCATTAGAACTGATGAAGCCAAGGAATCGTTGGGTGAGTGCATTAGTGCAGGAATAGTTCACCCAGTCTATGGTGGGGTAGTTGAAGTTACCAAAGATCAGGGTGTTAGCGGGTACCTTGATGGAGTCATGTAGGTCCAGGTATGAGGAGTGGATGTCCTGAGTCATGGAAGGGGTCTATAGATGACTATAACTTGGATGGGTGCTTTGCCAACTTTCAGTTGCACCTGGAGTAATTCCAGTGCTTCATGCTGGTAAACCAGTCTGGAGGTGTGCTTGTCCTTAATAAAAATAGAGACTCCACCACCCTTAGTCTTTCTGACCTCATTTTGGGGTCAGAAAGTGTGGAATGAGGTATAGCCTGGTAAGGCAGGGGTGCTCTCTGCTGCCCTGAACCAAGTTTCCGTGTCTGCACAGACATCGGCATATTCCAGTGTGAGGAGTGCCTCCAGTGAGTGCTTTTTCAAGTTAAGGCTGCTAATATTGGGGAACATGACCTTCAATTTACTTTTAGACAGATCTTTTATGTTGGAAGATTTGTCTTTGGGACATAGCCTAAAAAGGGCACAATGGGGGAGGCAAGAGCCTTGGCCAAGATCCAGAACCCCAAGGGTGACAGGTGGAGGCCATCTCTGGCAAAGCATCAAGGCTTGTCAACCATGTCATCCCAGGCAGACAGATACTGGATACCCTTGGAAAGACATCAGAAACTAAGCCAGTTGTTGAAGTCAAACATTTTTGTTGGTATTGTAGTATCATTCTTGGTGAAGGTAGGATACTGCTTAGGGCTAGGGTCATACCTGCCTGGAGCACATACTCTGAGAGCTCAGTCATGTTTCTCTTCATATAGTCCAGGAAGGTACATCTCAAGTCATTCACACCAACACGGACAATGACAGAGTCATACTTGTACCTGTTGTAGAGAGATTGAAGTGCATACATGATGTGGCGGATTCTAGGACCTGACAAACAGCTGACTGTGACCTTCTCCTTGTCAAGCCTTGTGAGGGGGACATCAGTGTGTCTCACTATTGAGTTGCCAATGACTAGTATGTTTGGTTTATTGTTATGCCTTATGGGCTGCGTTGGTTCATTGTTATGCCTAATGGGCTGTGTTTGTGTGACACTGGTGTGTTGACTACTATGTGTGATGTGATTGGTGTTGTGTGTGGAATGTTTGTGAATGCGTTTTGGAGGCCTCTGTTGTTTAGGTAAATTTTTGTTGAGGACCTCTGCATAGGTAGGTGTGTGACTCTGTGATGTGGGTGGTATGGTATTTGTGCTGGCAATCTCCTCTTTGTCAGGAGTACTGATTGTGGCATGAGAGAGCATGGATTACAGCTTATTGATGTAGATGCATTTCGCTACGAGAAGGGGACTGTCAGTGAACATGAGGCAGTTGCTAACTGTCTCAGTATGTCCATGTCGACCAGGCTGGCAGGGGAAACTGATGGGAATTGTCCAGACATAGTGTTCTGAATACTTGATGGACTTATGGAGAGCAGGGTTTGATAAGGGTTTGTCCACAAAAACCCTAAATGTAAAACAACTGGCCTGAAGCAGAAGTGCTACAACCAAAACTAAAATGCTTAGAATAGCAGACAAATTTAATCAGGCTACTAACAAGCAGTAATAAGTGCAGAATAAGAGCACTTGAGCACTTAAGAACACACAGAACAGCAAACTAAGGTAATAAAGAAGGTAGAAGACAGTTACAGTAAGAGCAGCTGAATAAAATATAAATAATATATATTTTTTTATTTTATAGTGGAGATGGAGGAAACAGAGCAAGATTATGAGACTACAGGGGTTGTCCTTCCCAAATGATCTCTCTATACACAGTAGATAGAGCTGATGAGATGGGACTGAAAGGAGTGTCTGAAATCAAATAAGCAAGTGGGTAGTCCTTCCCAAATGATCTCACTGTACTCAGTTGTGTGAGCAAATGAGATGGGACCAGGAGGAGTGTCCAAACACAAATTTACAGCGGGGGCGGGCAATTCCAAAGTCACCAAGAGTAACACCACAACAAGGACAGGGAGAGAGTATGGGAAACTAACTGTAGAGAGACAGAGAGACCACAATATTCAATTAATATTCAATGAAACAAATAAAATGCAGCACTATCACTGAAACAAGGCAAGTGCAAACAAAAGTGTACTTAAATCAGCTTGTAGTTCCTTTTGTTCATTTTGTCTACTACTCAAAAGGGTCTTGCAATCTTGCTGAAAGCATATTTT